>NW_015543988.1:230730-249257 GCF_001515605.1 Sinocyclocheilus anshuiensis | reverse complement strand
TTAAAAGTGTTTTGGGGGGGGGGGGGGTCTTATTGACCCCAAAAATTAAAATTAATTAAGGATCATGTGACACTGGAGACTGGAGTAATGATGCTGAAAATTCAGCTTTGCACCACAGGAAGACATTTTATTTTAAAATAATTTCAAATAGAAAACATGTATTTTAAATTGTCCAGACCTGCCAAACACATCACGCTTCAAAAGTTCAGCACTTTTCTATCCAAGGTTTTGCTGCATTTATCTTTTTATCCATCTAAATTTTGCTTTCCTCATTATTATCAGACAACTCAGTGGTGTCCAATAATACACATCTTAGATGGTTCAGTTGTACGTCAGTGTTCATCTCGGATCAATTCACAGCTACAGGAGTCCAACTAAATAAATAATTCATACATTAAAAAGAGCATGTATTCAGTCATTGTTCTACTAGGAAAGAGAAATATTAGCCCATTCTAATTTGATGGTCTAGGTGGGGGAAGAAAGCATGAGGGAATTTATGCATGCTTCATGTGATTTCGCTCTCCTGTAATTTAGTGAAATTGCAACATCAGATTTCCATTGTATTTTTGTTCCCTTTTCTTTTTTCTTTTCTTCTATACATTTTCATTTGTATTAATTCGTACATCAAGGACACATTAACATAACTGGCAACATATTAAAAGATTTGAAATGTATTACTCTCTTCATGACTTTCCCTCTGAACCCCTTATCTACAACTACTTTTCTTTGCTTGCTTCAGAAAAGGGGAGATAGAGTTTAAAAAAAAAGAAAGAAATGGGAAGAAAAAATCCCTTTTGCATAAAATGGAAGTTAAAAAAATCTAAAACAGTTTCTTAGGAACTCTAAATAATCACTGTGCTTTTGGAGATGAATACATTAACATAACTTAAAGCTCTGGAAGTAATCACCAGTCTAAGTGAGTGAGGTCTCCCCTAGGGCTTGTTTCTTTTTGGTCTGTCACCCAGTTTAAACCCTGACCCTCCTAGAAAGAGAAAGATTGCAGAACCTAAGCCATGTGGTTCCCTCTATGGTGTCTTACCAATAACATGCAAGGTAGGGATTAGTGTGTTTCTTTGTCTCCTCTTTGGAAGGAGCAAGAAAAAGTTTGTGGTGGAATATATTTTGCTAACTACCATTCAAACATGCCGTCATTGAGTTGGCAAATGTGTCACAGTAGCTGTTTCTATGGTGGCCCTCAAGGGCACAATGTTACTGCGTTAGAGAAGCAAACAAAACTTGACAGAGCGACATTAAGCTGTAAAAACATTTCTAAATTGCTTGATTTTTTTTTATAATGTTACGTTTCGCTTTCACATCATTTTCTATTTAGCCAGTAATCCCACCCTGCTGTGAAGAAAAAAAAAAACCCTGAACCAGCCTAAACTGGTTTGTTGGTGTAAACTGGAGGCCTAGTCTGGTCTAATTTGTTGGTTTTTGGGACACTTGTCAGGCTGGGAGCCTAGCTAGCTGATAATCTAAAGCAATTCTGACAATCTAGATCAGTTTAAAAAGCTGATCTTTATTGTTCTCCTGGCCTGGTCAGTCTGATTTGTTGACTGGTCACCGCAGCCATTCACGAGAGTACCACGACACATGACGTCGAACTCTGATGCACTGCGCTTTGTTTACAACCAGAAGAAGGCACACGCTGTACATAAAACAGTCTTCGTAAACATATCTGAAGATTTCGACAGAGAGGATGACTTGCAATTTTTTGCCCAGCCTTACTTATTTGAACCAGAATATACAGACGATGAACTAAGAGAGATGGACGTTCTACATCAGAACTCTGGCTCCTGTGTCAGCATCACCACACGCATGCGTCATGGTACTCTTGTGAATGGCAGCGGAGACTGACACGGAAGAGAAGAACTTGTTGAATAAAGTTGTTATTTTTGTTTCCTTTGCGCACAAAATTCTTGTAGCTTCATAACATTGTAGTTGAACCACTGATGTCACTGATGGACTATTTTAACAATGTCCTTACTATCTTTCTGGGCCATAAAATGTTTCAGTTGTGTTGCGGTCTATGCAGGGTCAGAAAGCTCTCGGATTTCATAAAAAATATTTTAATTTGTGTTCCGAAGATGAATGAATGTCTTACAGGTTTGGAACGACATGAGGGTGAGTAATTAATGACAGAATTTTCATTTTGGGTGAACTATCCCATTAAAGATGTTTTGAATAATGTTGGTAACCAAACAGTTTCCGTTCCCATTAACTTCCATTGTTTGTCCATACAATGAAAGTCAATAGAAACATTCTTCAAAATATCTTCTTCAATGTTTTTTCAGAGGTAAGAAAGGCATATTACCAGTCATTCAAAATGATGCTCCTGCAAAAAAAAAAAAAAAAAAAAAAAAAAAAAGATTATTGGTGTTTGTTTTACAAGAAAATGGTATTTTGGTCTTTCTACTTCAAAAGTTTCCATTTAATTCGGTGTATTACCTGCCAATTCTTTTTTGTTAGTTGTCAAATTTACTAGCAATTTCTAAATGAAAATTGTTTCTACACCAAATTTAAATTATGACAGAATTTTGATTTTTGGTTGTACTGTCCCTTTAAGCTGGTCTTAGTTGTTCTCCTGGCCTGGTCAGTCTGGTCTGTTGGCTGGTTTTAGTGGGTTTTGGACCGTCCCCACCATGAAGACCAGCTTAACCAGGTCAGGAGGCCACCTTAAACTCGATAAAGACCTACAAACTCATCTCAGGCTGTTTTTAAACTGAGTTTGTTTTCAGCATGGACTTTCTACAGAAATATGGATGTGGTTGTACGGTTGAATTTTGCGGAATGGCTGAAATGATAGTAGGCCGTCACAGAGAGCATTTGCATTCCTTTAAACGTCCTCATCTTCATTCCACTCCCTCACAGACTGCTAACGGAGATTGGAGCACCATCGATGGTTGTGGCGAGAGGGAGAAGGAAAAAAAAACACATACACACACAAGGCTCATTTGCAAATGCTGGTGATGTTGTGTACTTAAAACTCTCCCCTCATCCTCTTCCTAAATCACTCTCTCAATCGCTCCTCAAAAAATCCCCCTATTTGCATATTCTTGGTCTCAAGTTCATAAAGAAACACATATGGACTTGGAGTGCAGAATGCTGCCTATATAATGAGCGGCGCTCCATATCTCTGATATCAGCCCAAAAGTATGTGTGTGACACTTTGTATAGAGTGCTCCCCAGACATCGCATCCTCAAAACACACAAAGCATTTTATTATTTGAGATGACGAATGAAAGGAAGAATAAAGATGATTTTGGTGCTGTGCGGCAAGGGCCTGAGAGATGCGTCTGGCTCTTTTTAACTGCAAACACAGATTCTGTTTGAATACAGTGTGATAGCGCCGTCGTGTCGCATTGTGACTTCCGTCGGCTTTCCTCGTCACAGGCCTCTTTTTGATGGCACTTTTGTGATGCTGCTTAGGGGAAGCTTGTGTAGCCTCTTTCTCTCTCAACACTTGAATACTTAGAAAAAAAGAGAGAAACACACCATAGACTAATGGATTTCTATGCCACACGTATTTCTTTTTTGGTGTATACCACTGCAAAAGGTCTCATATGGCGCTTTTCCACTGCGTGGTACGACTCGGCTCGGCACGGCTCAGTACGACTCGGCACGGTTCGGCTTGGCACGGTTTGCGTTTCCACTGCAGTTCAGTACCGCTTTAGAGTGGGCGGGATTATTCACATGTCGTTATAGTTGCGCCGCCTCTACTACCACGACTCCTAAAAAAAACGTTTTCATTCCGCGTCGCCCCATCAAGCTCTCGCTGGATCCGCTCCTCTGCTATCAACGAGAGGAACGTCTGTACTTCTGCAACAGACAACAAAACTTTTTGGTTGTTAAAAAAAAGGTGCGCTCGTTCAAAACAATTGCGTTCGATCCTTCGCTGGCTGTGCTGGTTTAAATCTAGTGGTTCTTTTGTGTTTGTGTCGCAAGTTCAGTGACGCAGGTAGTGACGATTCTCTCCGGCCAATCCGTGATCAGCAGAGTTTACACGTCACGTTTTGGTAACGGTACGGTTCACTTGGAACCCCAACCGAAGTGGTACTAAAAAAAGTACCAGGTACTGTACCCAGTGGAAAACCCCCCCAAAAGTGAACCGTACCGAGCCGTACCGTGCCGTACCATGCAGTGGAAAAGCGCCAATAGTCAAATTGTACCAGAATGTGCTGATAGTCTTTTGTTGTTTGAAGATGTAACGAACAGGATCGTACTAATTGCAGCCCATTACAATAAAATTCAACTTACTGTATTTCAAAAGAATTTTGAGCAGCCTTCAACCTGTCGTGCACATCTAACATGTATGTTTCACAAGTATGATTGCTATTCATCATGTACTGCAGGGTTTCTATAAAAGTTTTAATGTTTTATACATGGCAATCTGAATCTTTCATGTCAGGACAAAATCAGATTTTCCCCATTTTTCCTGTCAAGAACACATCCAGATTATATGCAGGACTCGCACAATCGCTAGCCCGTCGACGTCCCTGGGCTATTGTGTTTTCCACATTCGGCTTACCAAAATGTATCAATGCAATTCGCATTGTTCACTTGCTTGTAGGGGTGAAACGGAGAGTAGTTGATCCTTTGCACATGTTTCTAAGTCTTGCCAATTTAAACATTAAATAGTTTTAAACCATTCAAGCACAAGAAGAGGTGAAATAACTCAATTCTGTACTCCTTGCTGTTATTTGCGCGCACACACAGAGAGCGACATGTCATACAGTACAGTGCACAAACACAGAATTGAGTCCTCTTTCATGTCTCCTTGCTCATGAACGGATACATATACAAACTTATCTCAAAATACCTGTCTTGGCAAGTATTCTCTTAAACAGTTGGTTTTGTCTTAAGTAAAGGAAAACAGCTGAGAAAGAAATCAAATGAGTCTTATTATTGGGAGATACGAGGGTCTGTATTACTTACCATTGGAGAAAGCATAACGGTCAACTTGGATCACATGTGCCTTGATAACCAATCACATTACAGTCTTGAAGTCATTGAATTTCAGTCAGAGTTGTGCGACAGTCAGTCGGCGTTTACGGATACCATAGAAATGAATGAGAAGTGCCGTACACTAAATCCTACCTGTCGCAAAAAGTCTGTGACTTCTCTTATAAAACGGCTTTTTTTTTTTCGGTGTAAAGATTTGTGATCTGTTGCACCCCAACACTCTTGACTTGTTGTATTTGAAAAAAAAAAAAATTAAATTAAAATAAAAAAAAAAAAACAATCACAGTAGTTTTTGATCATGCTGATTTGTCCGCAGTGAAGTTCAACTGATTTCTCTTTTATTCGAGCTAGTTAAATTCATTTTGGGCTACCAAAATCAGATGAATGTCTGCCCGAAGGGCTACCAGGGATTTAGAAATGTTGCGAGCCCTGATATGATATAGTTTTAAATGTATAGTTTCCCATCATAACTCATTCTAATATGCTGATTTGGTGCTCAAGAAACATTTGTTATTATGAAAGTTGAAAACTGAGGGTTAGGATTAGGCTGCTTAGTAGGGGTGTGAACCTACAATCGTCTCACGGTTCGGTTCGGTTACGATTATCATGTCATCGATTCGGTTCAATTCGATATCACGAGGCATCACAATGCATTGACAATGCACTGCATCCTCAATTTTCAATTTTACTTCACATTTATACAATTTTGTCAATAAATACAAGCAGTCAGATATATGAACTGTACCTGACGTGGTTTCTCAAGTTAGTCGTATTACCCTCGGCATATTTTATTGTGCATGACATGATTTACACACAGCGTGTGTCTTCTTCAGGTCGTGCTTACCAGGTTGTTCATAAAAGCCGAAATGTGCCCAGATGTCGGCTTTTAAAGTAGTTGGAGCATTTTTAACTACTCGCACTCGCATCTCGCCTCCCTCCGCCATTAGCCGCGTTCGATTTGAAGCGGCGCTCAGCAGAATGATCAGTGTATGACATAAACCGTGAGAGCGATTCGAAAGCATAACAACGGCGATCCGACGAGTTTGAAAATCGTGCAGCGTGAACTCGGCATTATCGCTCTCGCGGTACTTGATGTCATACACTGATCATTCTGCGCAGCGGCGCTTCAAGTCGCCTAATTCGCCTAATGTATGCCACCGTGACAAATGACGTCAGAAAAGCATCAGTATGTTATAATTGGTTATGGTCTATTACTGAACCGATACCGAATCGTCCTCGTCTGCATCGGGATGCATCATAGAAACGATTAATTTCGACACCCCTACTGCTTAGTGTTATTTTAGTCTTATTTATTAAATGTTTTCATTTAAATTTTAGTTACATTTTTAGTAATTTTGTTATGTGCTTTTGTTGAATTTATTAGTTTTTGTTGTTTTTAAAATATACTGTTTAAGTGTAATTTGTTTTTATAGTTTTAGTTCAGTTTAGTTTAGTTTAGTTACATTTTTATTTCCAATTATTCTAGTCATTCTAGTTCCAGTCATTTTAGTGTTTCAACTTAAAATTTTAGTTAGTTCATTAGTTGCTAAGGCAGTATTTCTGATTTTCTTGTAATATTTATTTTTCGTAAACTTATTTCAGTTTTATTCCAGTTAACAAATGTTTTATGTAATTTTAGTTAATAATTACCTTGTCTGTTTAATATTTTGTGGAAACCATGAGAATTTTTCAAATCCTGAATTGAAAGTAACATAACAGCATTTTAACTTTTTTTTTTTTGTAACAATGTGGAAGTATTTACCTTCACTTCTGATCACTTTAATGCGTCCTTGCTGAAAAAAAGTGTTAATTTATTTAAAGAAAAATAAAAAAAGAAAAAAACGTACTGACCCAATACACACATAAATAAATAGGTATTAAAAGTATAAAATTAAATGTTTTTTTTTTTTGGTTTGTTTGTTATTCTGCAGCTACTGCTCATTGGGACGCAGCACTGCTCGCCATGCATTTTAATGATCAAATATAGGTGAGGAGAGACTGATTGTGAAATATGACCTCTGCAGAAACTACATGCTTCATATTTAATCGTCCTAAAAAAAGGTTTCACTTTTTAATGCAAAATATAATTTAGATTTTTAGGTGAAATATGATATGTTTTCATGAGACTCAGCCTGCTAGTTCAACTCTGATAGCGTCTGTGTAGCAGCAGGGGAAAAGAGAAATAAGAAATCCTTTTTTCCACTACCAGCATGAGAGAGATAAAAGTAGACAGTTATTCTCAATCATGAAATGACCTCCCTTACCGGGTGCCTTCAGATTACAAACACACTTGTAGCAGTCTATAAAAACGGTGCTATTCATGTAGCGCAAAGTGAGTGAACGCCTTTATAGCGAATTATCTGAATGACGGCCAGTGAGCTGTTGACACCGCACCGGATCTGCTCCCCGGGGTTTAGATAATGTGAAGATCTACTGATGGTTGCGAGACTGACAGAACGTGAGGGGGCCTGAAAGAGAACGAAGATGAGAAACCTGCGAAAGAGCTAAAGCGAGAACAAGGCAGTGTTTTGACTTGGCTGACTTTCTGCTAACAGACAGAATAAGTGAATGAAAGCACTTCGCCGTCAAAACCAAGGACAGAGAAAAGAATCGCGCAGATGTCGGAAAAGAGCCAGATGAAGGGAAAGCTCACAGCTGTCTCCCAACAGAAGGAAGCAGCACTCTCCTGATGTTACAGGTGCAGGCCCCCTCCTTTTCTTCTCGCTCTCTTTTTCTCTCTCTCTGAAGGTTGTCTGGTGTGAACGCCCTCAGTAAATGTCAGAACAAGCTGCTGCTCTTCCCAGACCACGCAGTGGGAGAACAACCAACCTCATCGCCTTGGCAACCCCTTGTCTCTCATCCGAAAGAAAAAGGAAAGGAGGAGGAGAAGAAAAGGGCTTGTATGCCATTGACGCCCCTCCCGTCCGTGCACACACACTCAGACATGCCCATCAACCCTCCCCGAGAGACCCTTCTGAGACCTGAAACATGTGGGTGAGCTCCCAGGCTTTCTGAAAGGACTGGATAGAAAGGAGAGCGGTGGAAAAAAGAAAAATAAACTTTGCCAGGGAGAATGATGAAGACTTATATATATTTTAAAGGGGTCATATGATGCGATTTCAATTTTTCCTTTCTCTTTGGACTGTTACAAGCTCTTGGTGCATAAAGAAGATCTGTAAAGTTGCAAAGACTAAAGTCTCAAATCCAAAGAGATATTCTTTATAAAAGTTAAGAATCAGCCACACCTACCTAAAACGGCTCGTTCTAACACGCCCCAACATACCTACGTCGCTCTGTGGGAAGATTTGCATAACGCCGCCCAAATGTTCACACAAAGAAAGAAGGCGTAACTTTTATTCTCGCTGTAGTTTTGTTGTTTCCGCTGCCATGTCGTAACCTTAAACCACATAAACACATTTCATTACACCAAATACACAAAATACTGTTCTTTTTAGCGGCATCATATGACCCCTTTAACCAATTTAATGGCCGACAGGGCTGTTTTTTCACTTCTGTGCATGTGTGACTTTGTTTGTTAAGACGAACTGCATATGTAATGCAAGATTTTAAAAATGTTTTTAAGCAGATTTCTGAGATTTCAGGTTGGTTAAAATGCTACTTGCGGTGCATTTTCATTGTCAGAAAAACTACCGCTGTATCAAGTTACCAAGGATGCGTGGACATGGAGTGTGATAACTCAAGTCTAATATTTGACATGTAGAAAAGTGAAAAACATTTATTTATGAAAAAACCTGAAAGATTCAGTATGCAGTGACGTTTCTTATTCAGTTAGTTTTTAAGTTCTGAACATTGTGTATGTGTAAATCGTTACATTTTCACTCTTTAAAAGTGATGTATGTAGTTTCCGAGCCTCTAATGGCAACAAAAAGACATGCAAAAATAATTAGGCCTATAATTAAAAAAAAAAAAAAAACTCTCCACCAATCTTCCATTGGCTGGCTAAGCAGATAGCTCTGCCCCAAGCTCATGCGATTGGTTGAACCACTGTTGCTGTGTCAGGCCACGCCTACAAACAGACCATGCTTTTTCAAGCCCATTGCACGTTAAACATTGGAAAGTAGAACGTAATTTAACATTAAAGAAGAAACATTTAATTTCTTGACGTATAAAGTGCATATAGAGCACTTAAGGCTGAAATGATTTGTAATTAAATTAAATTAAATTAAATTAAATTCAAGTTTATTTGTATAGAATTGATTTGTTTAACCCAAACTAAAGAAGAATAATGTGCATTTGATCAGATATAACTGCAGTACAAGTTTACGAGATGCATTATTTGAATGCTTGGCCAAAGAGATGAGTCTTTAATGTAGATTTAAACAAAGAGCGTGTGTATAGTTTTGTATTCGATCTATGAGTATGTCATGATCTATAGTAAAACAAGTGTTTTTTCACTCTTTGAAAGTGAAGCATTTCTGAGCCTCTAGTGGCACCAAAAATAATTGCAAAAATAATTATAATTTAAAATATTTTCCTAAACTCTCCACCAATCTACCATTGGCTGGCTAAACAGAAAGTCCCGTCTCAAGCTCATGCGATTGGTTGAGTCTCTGTTGCTGTGTCAGGCCACACCTACAAACAGACCACTCTTACTTTTTCAAGCTATCTGTACATTAAATTGGGAAAGTAAAAACTATTTTAAGACATTTCTACTTCAATGCTCAATTCCTTTGTATAAAGTACAGGACTTCCTGTGATGCACTTTGGAAATGAGTGATGTCTTATATATATATATATATTTATTTTTATTTTTGTTGTTTTCATCCCTACTGCGTGAGCTCCATATTCTCTGTGCAGTGTAAGCCTTATGTGTCATCAGTCCACATGGGGCCATTTTGTTGGATGGTACTTTGAGACTGCAGGTGCTCTCTCTATAATGGCTGCTGGGAATGCATTTCTTCCTCAAAAGTGCCCTGTCTTTCTCTTTCTCGCAATCTTTCTCTCCCAATGTGCCACCTCTTACTGTGTCCCTGCAGCTGAGCTTCTACCTCTTGAAAACTGTTGCTTGTGCAGTGTTTTTCATGAGAGAGAGGGAGTGAGAGTGTGAGAAGAAGGTGGGAGTGTAGTCTAGCTTTATGGCGACGTTCCATCAGGTCGCTGTGGCGACAGCGTTTAACAGAACTCTTCAGGGAGAGAATAAATGACTGTAAGAACGAGAAAGAAAGAGAGAGGAAGGTATAAATAAATAAATGAATGAGTTAATAAGGCTAGAAATATACTTAATTGTACAGTGAGCGATCCCATTGAACACACAATCTTGCTTTTGTTGTGTTGGTAACCAAGTTGTATGTAGAGAGAGCTGTCTGTTGTTCCCATTCATCTCAAGTGCAGCTGCTTGTTGATGCATTCAGCCCCAGTAGTACACAACTAGGAATCTTTGGAAACTAGGAATCATTCAGTTATTTTATTTTATGTGATTTAATGTATTTATTTACTTATTTATTTATTTGATCTTATTTTATTTTACACCAGTTTGGCCGATGGAACCACAATTACACATATATTACAGTCTTTTAAAAATGTGTTATTATTATTTTATTTTTTATTTAACTTTTGTTAACACTAAATTGGCTGATGGCACCACAATAACACATGCATTACAGACATTTTTTTTTTTAAATTATTGTATGCATTTAATTATTTTTTTTATTTAACTTTTGTTTCAAACACTAAATTGGCTGATGTCACCACAATAACACATACAGTACAATTTTATTTATTTTACAGTGATTGGCTGATGGCACAACAACACGTACATTACAATAATTTATTTGTTATTATTGTAATTTATATATATATATATATATATATATACATACAACTTTTGTTTTCAACACTAAATTGGCTGATGGCAACACAATAACACATACAGTACAATTATTTACAATTTTTATGTTATAATTTTTTAACTTTCTGAATACCACTACTGTTACTTTTGAATGATCATCAATGGAGAAAGATGTTTGTTGCCTACATAAGTGCAGTTTTGCTATCTATAAGTGCTAGTTGCTAACGCTGACAAGCTAAAATTTGACTCATGGCGGTAACAAACCTCAAGGGCTACCATGTCTGTCTTACAAATGCCTGTGCCATTAGATTAGATGTGTTGTTATCCAAATAGCTAGCTATTAACATGTCAACTTAAATGAACTTACTCTGTTCCTCTTCAGAATGTTGCTTTGCGATGACAACATTTGACCTGAAGAAGTTGAGCTAATGCCCACTATAGCACCTCTTGCAGCAGCATTTTTTTTTCACCCAAGAAATTGAGGATAGTGTTTATTACATATTTCCACAATTCATACAATTTCTATTTCATGGCTAGTGCTTTAATTATTTTCAGCCTTAAAACGAAGAAAAATATTTTGTATGCTAGCTACCAGTGACATTGTTAGCATCTGTCATTCATGTTTATTTTTAACCAGCAACCTGGAGCTAAAATAGATATTCGATGTCCAAAAAAAATAACTTTTATGCCTTGAAAACGTTTTTTTTAGTTTTTATCTTTTTATTAAAGATTTCACTTCACAAAGTCAAACGTTTACACTTTTTCCTCAGGCAGAGAGATAACTCTACTGATCATGTGCCGAGTGAGTGTCATCACACTGACTTGAAGAAATTTTGTGATTGAAGAAATTTAGTGTGTTAAAATTGCCCCGGTCTTCACTGTATATCAGACCTAAGAGTGACAGTAAGATATGAAGCACTTTGCTCAGTGCGGCAGCTGCTCAGGTCTTGAAAAACCATGTGGTTGTAAGTGAAAGACTATGGTTAACACTGTCAAGGGCTCTGCACTATCCTTACCTCTCTCTGTCTTTATTCTTTTCACACAACTGGTGTAATTTTCCTTCAAACACAATATTCTAGTCTCTTCTTTCTTGTGGTGTGTTCAGTTTTCTCGCACATATATTTAATGTTTCTTCTAACAGCTCGACAGTATATCTTATTTCATTCTCCTTATCTGTGTCATTCATTCCAGCTGTCTCTGCTCTTTATTCTTCAGTTTCAACTTCTCTCTCTCTCAATCTCTCATTCTCTCTGTCCTCAACATAGTAATTTCCTTTAAGTCACTCTTAACAATAGTTCTACTCTCTCTCCCTTTCAGTATGATATACAGCCTACCCGCCACATGTCTCTTTCACTCTATAAAACCTCTCTCTGTATTAACTGCTCTGATGTTGTACAGTGTTTTACAGGCATGTTATATGAGAGTTTATTTTTTCCCCCTCTTGTCTTTGTGAGACTTGTATGGTTTTTATTTGGTGTCTCTTCAACGACACAACCCAGAGGTCACAAAAACAATATCTTTCATATCCTGAGGATTTCTTAGCTGTCCATTGTGTGCGTGTTTGGCCACATACAAAATCAATAAAGCTTCAATTTCAGTTAATTTGCGCATATTTGTGCCTGTCTGTGTGTTTGTTATCAGATGTAAAGCTCAAACCTGGATTTGTGCTGTGGGCAGAAATACGGTAATTTATTTTATTTTATTTTATTTTGAATGTCTTGTGTTTTTATTAGTGTGTGAGGAGAGGCATTGTGCATATTTGTGTTTTTAAAAGGACAGTTCACCGCAAAATTGATTTCACTCACTCTTAATTTGCTACAAACCCATATTACTTTCTTTCTTCCAGATCAGTCCAAATCATGAATGAATCAATTAGGTTGGTTTTGTAAACTGGATCAACCGGGTTTCATGACAGCTAAAGCAGATGTCAAGATTTTCAATGCACGTCTTCAATTTTGGTCAGTTTCTCCAACAAACAACAGATTTCTTCAGAAGATTTTGAATACAGTGCACAAGTCATATGGGCTTATTTTAATTGCATGGGGGAAAAACACCTTGAAAATGTCAAGCTCTCTTTTTGTCTTCCACAGAAGAAAGTAAGTCGTTTAGGTTTGGAACAGCATGATGGTGAGTATATGATGAAAGAATTTTCATTTTTGTTTGACCTGTTCCTTTGATGGCATGTGTGTGTGTCTTTCTGCTTCAGTGCCTTGACCAGGCTGTAACGGCCTGTACCAGTTCAGCTTCAACATAACCTTTGGTCTTTGGGGAGATCCTTGTCTTTCATGTGCCCTTCCACCAATGTCCTAGTAAAGTAGGTCAGGACAATAAAAAACCCACCCACACACCACTGTAACGTTGAACCAGGAGACAGAAAACACCAGGTGTGAGCAGGGTCAGTGTATAGACATGATATAAAAGGCCAAAAGATCATCATTTGTATTGGAGCATAATTAGTTTATTGGTATTCTTCTTTCAAAAACATTTAAAAAATCTTACCAACCCCAAAACTTTTGTGTAGTTAAATATTTATTCTGTATAGGTATTTTTTGAGAGTTGTTTTGACACTGTATTAATGTGCTTAAACTACTTTATTCAGTTGCAGTTTTCATCGCTAAACTAAATCACACACAAGTCCCTGTTTCTTGTGCTATTTTTGGGAGGTCTCTTTGGATTTACCACCAGAAACAACTACATGGAAAACAGGGAGATTTTGGACCCTATTTCACCTCTTCAGTTGTGGTATGTTTTGACAGACTGAAGAGGTTCAGATGTCACCCTGACCTTTCCTTGATGTGAGCTCAAAAAGTCCAAGCCCAGATTGGACAATGTTATGAGAGTCCCACATGCTTCCAATGGAAACACAGTTTGGCTTCACGTCTCTGTTGGATGGTGATGCTGATGTGAGAGCAGCATGTGGAGTACTGTGTGAATTATTTTATTACTGAAACGCTGTAGCATGAAATCACTGGGCCCAGGCAGGGGGAGGAAAAGCCCAGCTGACAGCCATATAGAAAGAGTCCAGAGTCCCCCAGCCAGCAGCCGGGACATCACCATCTGGAGCGAGGCCTGTACGGCATGCTGGGCCTGTCAGAAAGACGGAGCTCTTTTCACAACACACTTTTGTCCATCCTTTCTCTCCTTCGGTGAAGCTCTCACTATCCAGCCGAGCGTTCAGTCGCCTTCCCCACAAAAGCCCTCCAACTGCACGGATTGTTTCTTTCATCAGCAGGAGAGAGGACATCACTCATCCGGGATTGTACAAAATAGTTAACAAGTACAATGGTTTAATTTACACATTCCTTGATGGTTATCGGCATCTTTTGGGTGTTAAATCCAGGTTAAAGGCACAATATGTAATTTTCGCCGCTAGAGGGCACGTATTCAAAATAAACAAAGAGACAAAGGCGTAGTTTGATGACGCCGTGACTGAGTGTGGAATCATGGGAGTTGTCGTCTTCATCCCCACAGCCGATGCAATCCGACGGGACTCGGGCACAAATCATGTTCATGGATGAGCTAATGATTTATTAACGTAGTAGAATTTGAAGCAGGGTGAGGCTGAAAGCCGTCGAACCGAAACGAGGCCGCTGAACGAGCGCGACACACGGCTCGAAAGCAGCAGAGCTTTTATTATGCCACAGTCGACCGCTTCCGCTCCTTCCGGAAGCAGCGCTGTTTTATCATACTAGACAGGTTTGAAAGTTCTGTTATAATGCTACTCTGTGCGGTCGTCACCAGTCTATTAAAATGCACAACATATTAAAGTGTCTTTGGTGTTTTTTCTACAAAACAAAACCGGAAATTGAGGGGTTATGACGTCATTGGCAGGCGACACAATGACACTATGGACACGGTCCGTGTCACTAGTTAAAATTGCTTATTTCTCTGGATTTAAACATTCTTCAAAACATTTGGGATAATGTAAGTACACAAGTCAGCAAAATATATAACACTGTTCTTGTGGTTTTTGGATATTTTAATACAAAAATCTTACATATTGTGCCTTTAAGTGTTGAACAATGTGGTTGAAAACTAAATGTCTCTGACTTTTTCCAGCCCTGTTTAAAATATCCTTAGCTAAGACCATCAACCCATCTTAGGCTGGTTTTATGGTCTTAGTTAGTCTCCCAGTCTGGTCAGGCAAGTCTGTTGTCTGGTTTTAGAGAGTTTTTAATTATTTTCAGCTGGTCCAGCTCAGCTAAACAAACTAGGATACCATCTTAAAACATATTTCCAGCAAACCATCTTAAACTTGTTTAAAAACTCACTTCTGATTGTTTCAGTGCAAAACCCAAATTAAGAGTAATTTGTGTTATTTGCTTAAAGAACCTCTTCTTTAGAAATTTAGGCTGTTCTAAACCAGCTAAACATCAGCTTGGGAGACCATCTTAAACCAACTAACCATCCAGCAAACCATCTTAGACTGATTTAAAACTCCTAATTCTTTCATTGCAAAGACCAAATGAGTAATTTGTATGTTTTGCTTCAAAAACATCTTTAGCATCTTAGGCTAACTAAATGGCCTACACCAGCTAAACACTAGCTTGGCCAGGATTGAAGACCATATTAAATCAACTAACCATCCAGTAAACCATCTTAGACTGGTTTCCAAACTCACTACTGATTGTTTCAGTGCCAATGAAGTCAATGACCAAATGAAGAATAATTAGGACATTTGTGTTTTTTGATAGGTTGACAATATTAGCTATACACTGGATGGTAGCCTCCAGATGTCCGATGTATGGGGTGACATCTGTTTTGATTGACTCCGGGCGATGCTGCCCTCTAAAATACTTGATGCTGCCAAGAAGATTGTCAAGCTAATGATCTGTGTGTTGCTTTTGTTTGGCTTTCAGTCAGGCTAACTGTGGAGTATTAGTTACTATTATATATATTAATCTGCGATGTAGTTGACAACATGTCATAGACATTCTTGAAATTGGTGTGTCCCCAAAACATGTTCTCATTACTTTGTGCAAGCTGCAAAAACAGGATGAGGCTAAGCTAGCATGCCATCCAGGGAAATTAGCCTGGTAGTATTCCAGGCACAACGGTTTATTTATTTTTAAGCTGACTGCTAAAGTTGGAGAAGGCTATCCCTCAGTGACTCTGTAAACAATCCGGACAGGGGAAGAGAGAGTTGGAGGATAGAGCCAAGGGTAGCCGTTCACCTCCATGCCAGAGG
Organism: Sinocyclocheilus anshuiensis; assembly: GCF_001515605.1. Lineage (NCBI taxonomy): Eukaryota > Metazoa > Chordata > Actinopteri > Cypriniformes > Cyprinidae > Sinocyclocheilus > Sinocyclocheilus anshuiensis. The sequence goes on along the minus strand of NW_015543988.1, from coordinate 233,298 downwards.
CAGATAGCAGAAGAAGTAAAGCTAACAAATCCCCTTGTGATCTGAAAGCACACTTCTATGTGGAGGATGTAAAGATCTGACTTGGCCGTGCAGGAAAGTCTCCTGTTGATGGTTATTCACCGGACTTTCTAAATTCGCTCTGCCCGTAATGCAGGTTTTGAACTCGAGGGGTGAAGTCTGGAGCAGTGCAGCTAAGCAGTTCTGTCAGCCCTTTCAGTTGCATTCTGCGTATTTGCTGTTATTCTCTTCCCAAACAACCATTTGAACACATCTCAGACAAAACCTCTGAGGATCTCATTTGGGAAACTTCCTTTACCCTCATTTCAGCTCTTCTTTCTTTAATTGATAATTGAATAAGCGATCGCCATGTAATCAATTAAGAACTTGATCTCGACCTCCGAGAGCAGCAGTTAATTGGCTTGTGCCAATGAGAGCCTGAGAGATCAAGCTGTGGTATTAACAAAGATGAGGTTTCGGAGGTCATTTGCAGGTTTTCTTTATTGCATTGATTGCAGAACTGCTTAAGAGTGACTGGGATGTTCAATTTAGTGTGTCGAAAATAGAAAAACAGAGTGCAAACCGCTTCACCGTTGTGTCTCCGACTGGTGGTTTTGATCTCATTTTGCATGAAGGTTCCCGACCGCTGGCCTTTGACGATCCAGGCAAGCATCCGGAAAATTCCACACCACCTGCGGTTGCTGCTGCTTTGTACCAGTCTGTTCCATTAAGGCTGAAGGGAAGGCTCATGCTTTTGAGCGCTCGGAAACAATGGAGCATGTGCCCACCCCAAACATACACACTGAGTCCTGCAAGTGTTCAAGGCTCATGGTAGCAACACAGATGGCTAACCTCTAATGACACTTAATGTTACTGACAGAGAGAGAGACAGGTAAAATGCACTTTAACAGACATCTGGGCTTAAAGATACGGCATGGATTGCTGATTTTGTCCACTGCGGGACTAAACCATAGACATCACACTGAAGGAATGATATTTACTCAAACATTAGGTCATCGATGGCTGGAGAGTGGTTTTAAATGACTTCCCAATTTAACCCTTGAGACTTGGAGCTGCACATATGGTGTAGTTAACTTCTTTTGTTAGCCGTAGGTGGGAACAAAACGAACATCATTGCCTCACGATTTCCATGGATACAGCCAATGTTTCGGCAAGCTGCTTTCTTAAAGAAATCCTCGGTTGAAATAAAGCAATCAAGGGCATTTAAATGAGAGCATGTGGAAGCAAGTAGAGCTTTGCTGAGAATGCAGACAGAAAAAAAAGAGAGAGACAGGCTAACCAGAAATCATTACATGAGGTTTGTGGTTTGTGTCTTACCAGTGCTAAGTACATATGTGCTTATGTGGGCAGGTTTTGCAATCCTCGTGGGGACAAAATTCGGAAAAGTCTCTCCTGGGAAACAGCAAAACCTGACAGAATTGCCTTGTGGAGGTTTATCAGCATATAGAGAATTCTTAGAGAATAGTTAATGCCTTAAAGGGACAGTTCACCCAAAAACATTCTGTCATCATTTACCTAATGTGTTTTCTTTTTTTTCAGTTCATTAAATTGGGTCCAATTAGGAGCCAAACGTCATCTTTTGTGCTCCGCAGAAGTAATTCATACAGGTTTGGAACAACATAACAGTGAGTAAATGATGACAACATTTTTGGTGAACTGTCCAAAATTAAGTATGACTATTATCATTGCTCATAGTTGCATTGTTTGTTCTATTGGAGCGATACCTCAAACCATGGAAATTATTGATATTTCTAAGCAATTAGATGTACAATGTTTGCCTGGTGGGCAATAAAATGGACAAAATCTCATTGACTTGATTTGAAGTCAATATGTAGAGACCATAATATAATAGAGACTTGAGCCAGTAAGTAACCACCAAGAATACCTGGCAACTACATAGCAACTTTAAAATCTAGTTCATATTTAAATGCTGGTTTTGTAGTTTCAGCAGCAGGGTTGTGCACCATTTATGATTGAATTGGGAAATTGTAAATTAATTATATATATATTTATATTTAGCTTAAATATTTCATAATATTTAATAATTTAAAGGGACAGTTCAACTAAAAATCAATCATTTACAACATAATTTACTGTTCCAAGCCTGTATGACTTTCTTTCATATGTGGGTGCAAACATGCCTAAAACAAACTACAGATGGATGAGTATAACCGTTTAAGGACATTAAGTTAGATTGAAAAGAAAATTGCTGTAGGGACTCGTTGGCGTCATCGAGGTACGCGAGGTACTGCAGCATGTTGTATATATGCATAGACATACTCATCTTGGTGTGCTGAGCTTGAGCGTGTTATTTTATAATAAACTGTGTGTATACTGTAATGAGAGTCATAATGAATGGCTCCCTCAGACAGGAGAGTTCAAACTCTTTATGTGTGAAAAAATACACACAACCTCCCGTCCTCCTCTTTATTTCTCCTTCTAATGGGATCATGACTCATGTTTTTCCTTCCTCCTTTCTAATTAAAAAAGGCCAATCACCCATCCGTCCGTCTGTCTGTCTGTCTGTCTATATCTATCTATCTATCTATC
>NW_015543988.1:229839-230541 GCF_001515605.1 Sinocyclocheilus anshuiensis | reverse complement strand
CTATCTATCTATCTATCTATCTATCTATCTATCTATCTATCTATCTATCTATTTATCGTTCTATCGTTCTATCAATCATTCTGTTGTTCTAATGTTCTCACAGTTTTTTGGTCTATGCGACATTTTTACAGGTGTGCCAACATATTTGAATTTGTATACATCAGTTGATCAATATTTGATTTAAGTTTTGTTCTTCAGAAAACTTGAGCTGTGTGAATTACTTTTACACAACCTTTTTGTCCTTTTTGGAGCATGTAACTTTAGAACCCCTTCGACCCCTTCGAAAACTTCATCTAATATTTTCTTTTATGTTCCACAGAAGAAAGAAAATCATGCAGTTTTGGCACAGCATGAGGGGGGAGTAAATGATGACGGAACTTTTATTTTTTGGGCGAAATGCAGTGGTTCTGAACTTGTGAGTCGTGACCTAAAAATAGATCAGATGTCTGTTCTAAATTCATGCATTTAGGATGACAGAATAGGTGTATTACTTTTAAAAGGTAAAAGGAAACACTTCAGCTGTCAAGCTTCACAATATTTTGGTGCAAATTTGACATGGACCTATCTACCTGTCTGTCTTGTCTGTGCAACGTTTCGCATTTAGTTTAACTGATGTGCTAAAACTAAAAATTAATCATAAATTAATAAAATAAAAAAATAGAGATAGGCATATTTTTTTTAATAGCATCTAATAAAAATGAA
>NW_015543988.1:221903-229505 GCF_001515605.1 Sinocyclocheilus anshuiensis | reverse complement strand
TGTAAGTACTCAAATTGCAAAAACTAAATCTGATATAAAATAAATTAAAGCTAAAATGAAACACACACACACACACACACACACACACACACACACAACAAATTCATTAAAATGTAAACAAAATTTTAAATAAACGTAAATGCAAAAATAAAATATTTCAAAATATTATTTCAAAATAATAACTTTAAATTGTGTAAAATAATAATAATAGAACACCATTTTTGTATTATATAAGAACACAAACACAACACAAATTCTTATTTTCCACATTACATTCACAAGTGCAGATTGTGGATTATTTGCTTCTGTGCAGAAATCAAAGCAATGAGTTTATCAGTCTGCATCTGTGTGTTTACATAGTTGCAATGCCACTTAATTTGCTCCTAGGTGTCTAAGTATTGTGATGATGTATTTACTCAAAATTGGGCTGTTGGAGAGGAGTTTATTTGAAGTGGGACATTCTTGTCGTGGCCCATTCAGATTTGTGCATTCCACTCTCACATTCTTCTCTATATTGAGGCGGGCTGGTATATACGGCTTCTATAGATGCTACACAAAAGGTCTGGTTAATTAGCAGCTTTGTCAGTTTAATAGAGTGCCACACATAACACGTACACATACACACACACACACACTTCTTTTTATTTGTCTGTCCTGGTTTGTGTTGGTATATAATGAGGTCCTCACTTGCACAAGGGATAGTAAAACTGCAATCAGTGTTCAGAATGCGTATATATATATATGTGTGTGTGTGTGTGTGTGTGTGTGTGTGTGTGTGTGTACTTGAGTATGTATGAATGCATCAAGGGACTGAAAGGCATCAGGTCTAGGTGGCGATCTTCTTTTTATGTCACACAACAATCATACAAAGAGGTGGACGAGGAAATGATGAACGTCAGAGCTCTCGAAACGCCTCTTCCTACGCTAATAAAGACGAGCAGAATAGTGACATGGTCTGACCCTGACCTCCATAATTCCTCTCTGCAGAGTAGAGATTGTGGTGTTGATGTCAGGTTTGAGCATGTGTTTGTGTGTGTGGATGCGTTAGTTATCGTTAACTAAAACTAAAACAATGAAAAAAAATAGTTACTTAAAAACATGATGTTAATTAGTTTATTTTAGTAAATATAAACCTGAAATAAAAACCAATAAATAATAATAATAGAAATATAGTAACTAAAAATGGAAAAACAGAACACAATTACTAAAACGTTTATTAAAATGAAAATGAAACTGAAAATACAAAAATAAAACTAATTCAGATATTTAAAATCTAAAACTAAAATTTAAACTGAAATAAAAATGACTAAAATTAACTAAAACTGAAATAAAAAAATTATGAAAACTAAAAAATTAAAAACAGTAACTAATAAAAATGACTATTGTAATATTTATATTAACTAAAAGTACTATTAATATTATTATTATTAATATTGTAATAATAACAATTATTATTAATATGTTTAATATTTAATAATAATTAAAGTTATTATTATTAATTATTTTTACTTGAAGTGAAAAACGGATGTACTAAAATTACAACTGAAATAAAAATGGCTAAAATAACTATAATTAAAACTGAAATAAAACTAATAAAAATGTATAGACATATATAAAAGCTAGTAGTAACTAAGTAATACAATTACAACAACAAAATTACAAAAAATAAAATGAAAACAGAAAAGAAATAATACAAAATAAAATCTAATTTGAAATATTTAGCTATAATAAACTGATAGTATCTCAGTGCGCTAATAAAGATTAACAGAATAGCAGCAAGGAGCAGCAATTGTGGCATTAACATTAGCGTGTGTTTTTGGTTCTGAATGAGTTGTTATAGTTAAAGCAACTAAAAACATTAAAAACATTTTGTTACTTAAAATAAAAATGGTTTCAAACTATATAGACATAAACGTAGCTATTAAAAAAAATAAATTAGTAAAACTTTTGCTAAAATTGCACTGAAAATCCCATTAATATTATAGCTTCTCAGTGACCGCTAATAAAGGCGAACAGCATTGCTACATGGTCTGACTCTGACCTCCATAGTTCCTCTCTAGCAGAGTAGCAAGTGTGTCATTGACGTCAGGTTTGAGCATGTGTTTGTGTGTGCGGATGGGCTTTGGCTAAGAGATTACGCCTCATTAAGTTTATTGGCTCAAAGGCTCATTAAAAACCAAGCAAGGCAACAATCCAAGTTAACTGAAGCCCACCCGCACCACCCTGAAGTAAGACTTAACCGCCGCCTCTTTCCACATCTGCATCCCTGAGTTCCAGCACTCTCTCCTTTTATTCCAGTCTCCCTCTAGACAATAGATTCCATCTGTTAACGAGACTTTCTTTCCCAAGGCTCTCCTCAAGACTCTGACTGGAGCCGCCACAGGTGGAGGGTGGGCCAGTCATCCAGCTGCGGTCTCCACGGACACATTCACCGAGAGAGGGAGGCGGGGAGGGAGCTAGAGAACGGCATGATGGTGACTTAAAGGAAGCCAGAGAAAAGAGATTTGAGAGAGCCTTCAGGAAAAGCCCCTTAACGGCGCTCTGGAGCACATGCACCGAGAGGCTGCTCGGCTACTTTTTAAGTACTTTCAAAGTGGGAGAGTTGACATTTCGAAGCTAAACTAATGACTCTCGCCTACCTAGACTAAGGAGAGAACACCTGCAGTCGACAGGAACTGTGCAGTCATTAATGAGAGAGTCTTTAGGAATATTGTATTTTAAAGCAGGCACTGATTCTTACTAAACGAGCTGCAGAAACTGAGAAGGAAGTAGCGTTTGAGTGAATCTTCTCCACTTCTTCTGTTTTCTCTGTCGCTTAATATGGGTCAACACTGTCAGATACAAAAAAATAGAAATCTTGACAAATCCGGCATTTGCCTCAGCGAATCAATGAACAGAGACTCACTGATTTTCAGTTCTATCTATTGAATTGTCCCCACAGTCAGACAGGAAATCTTACTTTGTGACAGCTGACGGTGACTAAAATAACCATAGTTTGCATTTCACACATGCAGTAGCCATTTTGTTTTTCTGGTGCAGCTATATAAAATTATGATTTACTTAAATTGTCTAAAAATCCCAACTACTTTACTATTTATGTGATGGAGTAACTTGACATAGGCCTATCAAAGAAAATGTATGCATAATTAATTCAAATGTAAAAATATTTTGTTTTAGGTTAAAGGGAGAGTTCACCCAAAAATGGTCATTATTTACTCAGTCTCAAGTTGCACCAAACAGTTGTTGGTAGCCATTGACTTCCATAGTATGTTCTTCTATACTATGGAAGTTAATGGCTACCAACAACTGTTTGGTTACCAGCATTCTTAAAAAAAATAAATGCCACTAATATATCCTGATAAGTTATTTTTAAAAATATACCTTTAATGAGGATTCACAGCTGTTCCTATGTTTACTTCTGGTTATTATTATTATTATTATTATTATTATTATTATTATTTTATTTTTTGCTCCTCAATTTTAATTAATTGTGCATACATTTTCTGAATTGCCATGATATATCAACTCCATCACATATTTATTTATTTGTTTAGAGCATTTTAGTGATCATCTCTCATTAATTAAAAAGCAGATTTAAAAACTAATATCACGTTGTGGCACATGTTTTTCTCACGTCTCAAGGGATTTGATTGGATGGTGAAAAGTTGTCTGTACTGTATATGACAGGTGGTTGGAAGCAGGGGTTCAAAGGTTGGGCTAGTTTGCTCTGGCACATAAGGGAATGTTAACAGACATCTCTCTCTGGGTATGTTATGCCTAAATTCAAAAAAAGTACAGTCATTTCAGAGACAGAGCAAGTCATTTCACTGAGTTACCATGCATCACTCAAAATAAGATATTCCATCTTTTTGTCCTTCACAGATAAATAAAAGTCATACAGGATTGGAACGACATGAGGGTGAGTAAAGGATTCCAGAATTTTAATTTTTAGGTGAATATTAAAATTCAAGTTTACTTTCACTTTTAAAAAGTTAACAAGAAATGTGTTTTCATGTTGCATTTGACATTATTATAATCGATAAAAGCAAATTTGGTTGTAATGGAACATAATCTAGTAGGCTTTATTAATAACAGCAAACAAAGACCTGACTGATGTCTCACCTTATACATCAGAATTTTCTTTTTTTTTTTCCATCTATCAACAATCAAGTTCTTGTACACTTGTCAACACATTATCACGGTCGTGACAGAAATTACATGCAGATGCGGGTGCTCAGCAATTAGTCTTCAACTACACATTACTTTTTATATCATGCACCATCATGCCTTCAGCTATTTATGCAAGTTTCATATAATCACATTTCCATGCATCGCGAGTTCAGAAGTTGCAGGTTTGAGGAAGTGAAAAATAATTTTAATCAGACAAAGTTCCACTTAAAAAAAAAAAAAAACTTGTTCATGGAGATGAAAAGGTAGCAGAAAAGCATAGCGGAGTAAGATCTCATTGTGTGTCCGTCTCAAATCAAAGCAGCCTCAGATATTTTGCTTTGGTTAAAATGAGAACCGGCTAGCCGAGATTAACAGTCGAGAACTAGTGAGAATTTCACACTTGAATCAGTTCTGCGAATCCTGAAAGCCTGAAGTGGAGAGTGAGTTTGTTCACGGTGTAATTCAATGGTCAGATGTGGGAAAGATGTGATGAATTAAAACGTAAACTATGCCACTAAGCCTAGTTTTTGACCTCAACTGTTAATTAAAATGACTTTCACAAAGCAGAAGAAGGTGGCCTTCACCTAAAACACACCCCAAACCCCATCTGTTGGGCTACGTGACAGTACGAGTGTGTTTACGCGTGGGCAGGAGCAGCTATGAGACAGTGCATGTGGGTGGAGGAAGGGAGATAATGGAGCACATGGCTTAAGCAATTAAAGGACTGTTTTACTGCTTAATCGTTTTTTTGTTAGAGGCTCCATGCCGATCTGTTCTGGGTTATTTCTGCCGCTGCCGTTTCCCTCTTTTGGAGGATTTAACCGAGTTTACCCCTCTAATCTGACTCGTTTTGTTAGTGATACTCAGACCTGTTTGCAGCGCTCATTGTACTGCACCCACTAATGCGTGTGTGTGTTCTCCTTCAATGAGACGGCTCTACTTCATTGCCATGTCCATCATTGTCAGACATGATTGTGTCTCCGGTAAAACAACGGATGTGTTTGGCACAACTTGAGTTTGTGGGTCCTTGGAGACCTTTAGCCTGTAGATCTGTGTTAAAGCTGTTGTTTTTGTGCTGAATGAGAGAGTTTGAGAAGGAAAGAGGGCTTGTGTGTGTTAGCTTTTGTACTGTGCAGTCAGTGTGCACTTTTGCTGTGTTCATGAGGCCCAAAATGTATATAAAATTGTATTTTGTATTAAAAACATTATGTATCACTATTTGTGAGGCCTGAAAATATAAGTGTATATAAATAATACACCTTTCAAAAGTTTGCATCGGTAAGATTTCTGAATGTTTTTATGAATGTCTCATACCTTATGCTGCATTTATTTGATAAAAAATACATTAAAACTGTGAAATATTGTGTAACTCTGAAAATATAATATTGTGAAATATTATTACAATTCAAAATAGCTGTTTTCTATTTGAATGCATTTTAAAAAGTAATTTATTCCTGAATTTTCAGCATCATTACACCAGTCTTCAGCATCACATGATCGTTCATAAATCATTCTAATATTCTGATTTGCCGCTCAAGAAGCATTTCATATTAATATTGTTGAAAACAGTTATGCTGCTTAATATTTTTGAAAGCGTGATACGTGTTGCAGGACTCTTTGAATCTCTTTGGATGGAAGGTTAAAAAGAACAGCATTTATTTAAAAAATACATATTTTGTAACATTATTATGTCTTTACTGATGTCTTTTGATCAATTTAATGTGTCTTTGTTGAAAAAAATATATATACATATTAAAAAATACTAAAATATTAAAAATATTAAATATTAAAAACAATAAATATTAAAAAATATTAATCTGTACAGATACTGTATTAATACTGTACAGATTTACAGTACTGCCATATTCCAAATGCTCATAAATCATATTTTGCATTAAAGTAGTTCATTCAGTATTTATTTATTTTTTGTTTATTTGTTTGGTCATTTACTCACCAAACCTGTATGATTTTCATTCTTTTGTTTACACAAAATGAGACATTTAGCAGAATACTGATGCAAAAAAAAAAAAAAAAAAGCTTAACAATACAGGTACCAAAAAGTAGACTCATGGGCTACAATAAAGTCTTCTGAAGTCAAATCATAACTTTGTGTGAGGAAAGAAAATGCAGCTCTCATATCTCATTTTCATTCTGTTTATTTGAATGTGGTGTCATGGTTTATTTAAAATTATAAAACACTAGTTTTCATGTATCCCCTGTTTAGCCAATTGCAATGCACCAATTTCAAATATGCACATATTCAAATTCCCCATATGAGATTTGAGAGCTACATAAAAGAGGAAGATTTTTAAAGAACTTATGCATTACATTTAGATTGTCCATGTTTGGAAAGTTGTATGTACCACTTTTATAATACTTTTATTGTGCTTTTTTGTCAGTTTTGAGGTTTGACGGCCCTTATAGCCATTTATGTTGATTTGCAACATGAAGCTCCTTCTGAGCATCACCTGTTACTTTGTTGAAAGAAAGAAAGCGATACAGGTCTGGAACGACATGAGGGTGAGTAAATGATGTCTGAATTTTCATTTGAGTGAACTCTTCCTTTAAATCTACTAATGTCAACCGGTTTCTGAGATCATTAGCATCATATGAAACCATCTTCAACTAATGTAGCCTTAAATGTCTCTGTGAGTATTTGTCTGTACAAGGACATGCACATGCAAATTAATTAGTCTAATGTAGCGTGTTTAGCTGCACTGTTTGCTGGAGTTTCATATTATTCAAATGAGTATTTTCCAGCTGTGTTCCCAAAAGGTCACATGTGTGTGTTGTTTGTTTGAGTTTGTCTTGTTGTTGTTGTTGTGTGTGTGTGTGTGAGAGCGAGAGAGAGAGAGAGATAGCATCAGTAATAGGCTTATGGTGGTGGAGCGGTAAATAAGAGAACAGGACAGACAAGGTTGGCCATGATGCTCATCTTCTCTGACCTCCCGTTTCAATATGGGCCCCATCCCTCGTTTTATTCCTCCCCTTCCTCGCTCTCCTCCACTCAGTCACCCTCTTGTCTCTTCATCAGCCCTTCATTGTGATAGATGGCCACATGGATGGACAGTAAAGTGCTAAAGTTTGTGGGCCATGGAACCCACACCTCTGCATAAAAAAGAGAGTAAGGGAGCAAATGAGAGGGCTGCTGCTTCCAGAATTGGATGGAGCGGAGGAAACACGTCAGCATTTTCTCTCCCAGTACGTTTCACTCAGCGCAATTGAGTCTTATTATCTGACCCCTCTCCCTCTTCACACTGACCTGATAATATTTTACCACTCACACATTCTCGCTGTCTCCCTCCCTCTGTCTTTCTGACAACTTCCTCTCTCTTGCGCGTTGTCGCACACACACACACACACACGCGTGCGCGCACACACACACACACACACACACACACACACACACACACACACACACACACACACACA
>NW_015543988.1:219248-221397 GCF_001515605.1 Sinocyclocheilus anshuiensis | reverse complement strand
TTGTGTTTCCATGTTTTATGGGGACATTCCATAGGCGTAATGGTTTTTATACTGTACAAACTGTATGTGCTATTGCTCTGCACCAACCCTACACCTAACCCTGCCCCTTACAGGAAACTTTGTGCATTTTTACTTTCTCAAAAAAACTCACTCTGTATGATTTAAAAGTGTTTTGAAAAATGGGGACATGGGGTAATGTACTCATAAGTCACCTTCACACACACACACACACACACACACACACACACACACACTTCCATGCTCTGCCTTTCTTCCACTCATGCACCTGTACTCATGGCGGATGCATCATTATTCTAAATAATTGCTGATTATTATTCTGAATAATTACCTTACCAGACCACATGTAAATTTTTATTTGTTTACATCTCGGCAGAAATTAACTTTTATATTATTTATGATCTCCATCAAATAGTTGCATAAACTGCATAATTACTGATTATTGTGAGTCTGGATATTTGCATGTCCAGACCATATGTTATTTGCTGTATAACCATGCCATATGTCTAGATGCTGTATAAATGTACTTATGTTTGATCAGTATATAAATTACAAATATAAATTAACTTTCAAATTTGGTTTGTCAATAATTCCATTCACAGACCATATATTAGTTATGTATATTTCTATATATAAGCTTTTCTATTTGATTTCTATCATATTGTACATTTATATCTAGATATACAGTTATATCTAGATATAAATGCAATTTCATATTTAATCTGTTTTATAGTCACAGAAATTACACAGCTAATGAGTGATGTACCTCACTTATGTCACCATTAGACATGAAGTAATTAGTGCAGGAACATTGACACCATGTCTTCCATGCCATAAATGGATTTCTTGGACCAGATGCAGAAGTCCAGTCCAGTTCACCGAGTAAAATCTAGTTCACATAAAGTGTGAGGTATTTCCAGAATGTGGACTTATTTAAATGCGTCTCACACTCACAAATGTTTCCTTTGGTAAATGAGCCTTAATCTTTAAGACTCATTAAATTTTAATTAAAAATCTATTTCAAACATTGTAGCGTTTATTCTGGATTGCATTATCAGTGTTGTGGGTAGCACATTACAAGGTAAGCGTGTTATATAATCTGATTATTTTTGGAAGTCCCAAATACATGAAAGCATATTTGTTTTTATGTTGTAATACCTGATTATCTGACATTTTTATTTGATCGATTTCCTTACAAATTTAATCAAAAACCTCTCATTTCTCCGTGGCAAAGGCCTACGCAGTGCATGTGTACCAGTGGCATAACCGAGCATAACACTGCAATTTTGGAAGTCCAACAGCCTAAATCAATGGGTGGTGAGAAAAATAAATGCATTCTTATTTTCTAATTGCAATTATTGAAGTGAATTACTGTTTTTCTTTTTATTTCTACTTAGAAATTTAGAGAGTCTGTCATTATTACAATCAGATACTATTAAAAACGGCATAAACATGGTAGCAATGTCTCTTAACTGACCCCTCGTCAGCTGTCAGAATATCACTGTATTAAACAGCTCATATTCAGAAGCTTGTTTGCGGTTTTGGGTTAAAACCGAGCCGATTTGAGGATTAGTGTCTCTTCAATCTGGCTACCACAGCTGGTTTCCACTCAACACTGTGTCTGACCCCCCGTATTATTGGCAGTGTTTTTTTGTGCGAGTGTACAGTAGCAAAAACCAACCAGATCTGTGGTCCAAATCCCTCTTAACCAAAATTAATCACTTTTTCCTCCTGCCCAAACCAACTCCTTGTGGGCAGAGGCAGACAGTAACTAAGTACATTTACTTGAGTATTGTACTTAAGTACACTTTTTGGGTATCGGTACTTTACTTGAGTATTATTTTTTCTGGAAACTTATGACTTTAACTTCACTACATTTGAAAGACAAATATTGTACTTTTCACTCCACTACATTTCTATCAAGATCCTCAAAGTAGAAAGTCGTTAGCAGCTTTGAAAGTCAGTGGGTGATTTTTTTTCTTCTCTAAAAACTGTCTTTTTTTAAGACAGTTTATCAGTAATCACTCTTGGGGCTACATGAAGTGATTTCCCAGCATTTTTTGAGCACTGACCAGTTCCAAATGTGATATTTATTTACAACAATTCAATAATAAGAAGTTAATATTGTGGT
>NW_015543988.1:213291-219218 GCF_001515605.1 Sinocyclocheilus anshuiensis | reverse complement strand
CGATGTGACGTTTCCTAGCTGGAAGATCCCAGAGATCTGTTTGAGACTTCTGAGATTACGGCAGACTTGTGTCCCAGCCAGACCGCCGCGCCAGACGGATGCTTGTTGATGAAGGCGATTTCTGTAATCAGAGATAGGCAGGTTGCTGTGTTTTGATGTTGTGCCTGTGTTTTGAGTGTGTTTATGTGTATGCGGCCGCTCAAGTGCAATACAGTCATACTAAAACTTGAACTGTGTTTGTACTTGATAATTCATGGGTACAAGAACAAAATACTAAGCACTGGGGATGCACTGCAAATGTCAGTGAAGTTATGTAAAATGACTAGTATTAACTAGTTACTAAAAAAGTCAATAAAATATATAATGATGAATGAATGAATGATGCATTTATATAGCACTTTATGATGTTTAGTTTTGCAATTATATACATTAAATACATTTTTAAAAAGTTGAAGCAACCGCCATTTACTTTTACTATAGTGTGACATACCACTGTTCAAAAGTTTGGAGTAAGATTTTTTTTTTTTTTTAAGTAATTATTTCATTTAGCGTGGACACATTAAATCATCAAACGTGAATTTTCTGTGACATTTACAATGTTACAAAATATTTCTATGTCAAATAAATGCTTCTTTATTTTCATCAAATAATCCTGAAAAAAAAATAAATCACAGTTTGCACAAAATATTGAGTGGCTCAACTGTTTTCAACATTGATAATAAATGTTGTTTTTTTTAATCAGCAAATCAGCATATTAGAATGATTTCTGAAGGATCACATATCACTGAAGACTGGAGTAATGATGCTGAATATTCAGCTTTGCATTTGTAACGGGCCGAATGAGATGTGAGACGTGCGGATCCATATGCAAGGCTTTATATCCAAGATGTGGTCATATAACAGGCATGGGTCAAACAATGGCAAACAAGTACAACACAGGCAAGACAAAGAGTAATCAAAGGACAAGCGTGGGTCTTCGATAGGCGAACAGAATCCAGAGGGCTTGGCAAAAGGGGTAATCCGTAATACACAGGCAAAGATCGTCACACAGGAAAACAGGCAAGGCAAGGCAAGACTAGACTAAACTATGAACTAGACCGGGAACTGGCGCCATACAGTAGCTACCACTAGAAGAGTGATAAATGCTAAACAATACTCAGCGTTGAATGGTCGTGTGAGACTGATTTATATAGTGTGTGTTATTAGTAGCTTTCAGGTGAGCAAGTGATTGGTTACAGCTGTGTGCAATCAGTGCAATGGATGATGGGAAATGTAGTCCAGGGTATAGTGTAACAGTCTGTGTAGTGTGAGAGTCCGGATTCGTGACAGCATTAAAGGAATAAATTACATTTGAAAATGCATTCAAATATAAAACAGTTATTTTAAATTGTAATAATATTTCACAATATTACAATTTTTACTGTATTTTTGATCAAATAAATGCAGCCTTGGTGAGCAGAAGATACTTTTTTCAAAAACAAAAGTCTTACCACCTCTCAAACTTTAGTGAATTTGTGAGTAAAACTGGATATTTAAAGAGACAAAATTAACTTGAATGTGAAAATCGGTCTCTATATGACACTTATTTGTCTGAAAAATAAGATTGATTGGGGATGTTAGCCGAACAAGCAAAAACGTTTAGAGAAAATAAATTATTGCATTTTGATGAAAGATTATAAACACAAATTTTTTCTTCAGAAAATGAACTGTTCACAATAAGACCAGGAATGTGTACCAGGAAAATAAATGGGATAAATTAGGATATTAAACAGCTCAATGACTTCTGGACATTTCAGATCAGTTGTTTTAAGGTGTGATGATCTGAAAGTTTATGCTTTTGTTGTAAATTGAGTTTAGATCTTTGATGCTAATTCATTTGATGGATTTTTTTACGTGTTTTGTTCATCCCTTTATATTAAATCAAACAAAGAAAAGCACACACACACACAAAAAAACCCCCACTAAAAGATTAAATAAAAAAATATATCAGCATGTAATGAACTAACCTACATTCAAGTCAATGTAAATCTCTACCACGGAAGTGGGCTAAACTCTCCCTTGAGGGAAAGAGAGATAATGTTTTAACAAAAACCATGTTAGCAAAAAAATTTTTTTCTTGCAAATCACATAATCTAAAAGAGGTCACTGAATCAAATGTAATCGGACGGTAATTCTTAAGTTGGCTAATTCTTTCTGCATGTACCAAATGTATAAAATATCACAGTAGTGAAGGCATAGCATAGGTGTGTTTCAGAGAGGAATAGGCAACACAGTGATGCTACCTAGTAAGATACCTTCTTTTGACCGAAAGCAGACAGTATCACATCTATCCTTCACTTATAAGCAGTGTTGGGGAGTAACTAGTTACATGTAACGGACTTACATAATTAAATAGGACAAATAGGGCATTTCATTTCCTATTTGGTTTATGCATATGCTTTATTTTTAAGATTAACTGTTTTTTTTTTTTCCCCAAGGCATTGTTAGATGCCACTGTTTCATAGCTATGCAAGGATTTGATTTAACTATTTCTTGTTATGGGTTTAAATCTGTATATACCTCAGAATTATCTCAAAGTAAAAAGAGGTGCTAAAGTCTGATTTTGTGGTGGCTGTGCTTTAAAATTAAATCTTAATTTTCTAATAATCTTAATTCAAGTGAAGAAGGATTTTGAAAGTCTGACAGTAATCAGTGTTGAATACTACTGGAAGGTTAACCCTGCCTGGTTTAAATGTTTTAAAATGATTAACAGTTTAAAACATTCATTAGAAATTTAGAAAAGTAATCAAATATTAATCAAAAAGTAATCAAACATAATCAGTTACATTACTTTAATAAAGTAATTGAAATAGTTACGCTACATATTACATTTTAAATAGGGTAACTTCTAATCTGTAACCTATTACATTTACAAAGTAACCTTCCCAACACTGCAATCCCAGAACGCACTACTGTTCAAATTCTTGGGGTTGGTAAGGTTTTTGAAAGAAGTCACCAAGGCTGCATTTATATGATCATGAAATATTATTTAAAATTATTTAAAAGCAAAGCTACTGCTCATTGAACAAAGCATCATGCCTCATAGTAGTAGTACATGCAGTTATCCATAACCATAAAGCATCATGAGTAGTACATGTAGTACATGCAGTTATCCATAACCATAAGCTCTACTCTTCTGCACAATGTTAACAACAGAAACTTAAAAAACTCAAAAACACATAAAGTAGCACTTAATTTCAATATTTACTCTCCATATCCAGCCATATGCAAAGCATGCTGGGAACTAACAATCACCGCCGAAATAAAACTGCAAAATTGAGCTAATTCTCTTAATAGATAGGGAGCCTTCTTTCCTTAATTTTATTTATTTATTTTATTTTATTTATTTTGTTATTTTTTTCTATTTAATCAGTTTCTCAATTCAAGCCTCAAAACTGCTTAGGTTTTCTTAAAAAAATATGAGGAAAACATAATCTCTTGGTTTTATTAGTGAACAGTTCTCAATATTTTCTATACAACACTGAACCACAATTTCTTTAAGAAAATATACACACTATTTTTAATTATCATAAACATTTTTTTAATGAAAATTACAAGACCCATGATTAATTTTTATATTATTAACATATTAGAAATAGACATTTCAAAAGAACAGCATTTATTTGAAACAGAAATTGTTTGTAACATTATAAATGTTTTATTGTCACTTTTGATCGATTGAATGTGTTCTTGTTGCATATTAGCATGATTTAATAAATGAATGAATGAATGAATGAATGATAGTTACTAGCCCCGTCTTTTGAACTGTAGTGTACAGTATATTTGTGATGCATTCATTCTGTTTGATTGAGTTAGCTTAGCAACATACTAATGTCACACTATAGTCAATTGTTGTGGACTTATTGAAATTTGTCAATTTGTGTGTTATGTATGTGAGATGTAAAGCATTTAAAATCTTAGAAAGTTGCTGCCTTTGTGGTGAAACAGCTAGACAGAGTTGCAGTAAAACTTTTGTCAAGTTTTGTTAAATCCAAAAGAAAAAAACAGCATTATGCTACCTTGGCACAGTTGTTTCCAGAAGTAATGCATTGTAGAAGTCATGCCAGTTGAATCTGGCACTAATCACACTGCTGCTGTGTGGTATTAGCATGGTGCTCTGTCGTTAACAGCCTCAGGCTGACAACGGGTCTGCAGGATACAATGAAGGCTACAGGGTTAGGTTGTAATTCCTAGGCTCAGACTGCACAAATGGGATCCGATCTTGAGCTAGGGCCTTTGGAGGTGCGTATGGGTCAGTGGGGTCATTTTTCATTAAATATGACTCTGTTTAAAGTGAGCTGCTGGGAGAGTTAAATTCTCTCTGATGAATTTGGTTATTGGTGTCTATAAAACCCTTTTCCCCTCATCTTTTATCTGTGTAACCTGTTGCTATACTGTTTGCATTCTGTAATTAAACTTCCTGTCTCCCACTCACTGTGCTTTAAAAAGGGAATAGATGGTGTGTGTGCTGATGTGTTTTGGATCTGTGCAAAGGGAACACTTCAACACACTTCAACACATTAATGTGTACACGAAGATGGATTCATGTAAAAATGACTAATTATTTACTAAAAAATAGTCCACAAACAAATCAAAATATACGCTGCATGCGTGCTGTACCTTGGCAGTAAAGAAAAGAGTGACTGCCAAACCGGGTTGTCATCAAAAATAAATAAATTAATTCATAAAATTATTATTGTTGTTGTTAATACTATTATTATATCAGTTTATATATAGTATATAATTTATACATATTTAAGTGAAAAGTTCTTGTTTGTGAACACCTCTTTGTGTGTGCATATATTAGTATTAAAAATTACATACATATTATATATATTTTGGTTCTCAGAAGCCTTAGTTACCCAGTAGGTCACTATTAATTTTAATTTTCAATGAGCACATTTGTATTACATGAGCATGTTTTTGTTTTATACCATATACCACAATCTCTCACGTACATTTTTTACTTACAGAGCCCCTCTTGCACTTATACTTTTATTGCTGAGGATATTACTTTCCTTGACCATTTTTCCTTCACTGCATCTCTTGTGACAGGGTTTAGATGTGTGTTCATGTGTATTTGTGTGCTTGTGTGTGCACGAATGTGCGTGATCTTCACTTTCTGTGAACTAACTTTGCAGCATCTGTGTCTCCTGGTACTTTTCTCCAGTGTTTTTTCTTCTTCTTCTCCTTCCTCTGGTTAGCCTTACCCCATCCATCTCTCATTCACTTTTTACCTGCACCTCTTTTCCTTTTTTGTTATCTCTTTCATTGCATTTCACTTTACAATCCCTTGCAATATGTGTGTGTGTGTGTAGATATCAGTGGTGTATTGTAATGAAGTAATAATACTTTGTTACGGTACTTAAGTATTTTTTGGGAGTATTTGTACTTTACTTGAGTTTTTATATTTCAGCCAACTTTTACTTTTACTCCACTACATTTCCTAATTAAAATGTATACTTTTACTCCGATACATTTCCTCGAAGCATATTCGTTACTTACTACAAAATAGTCAGAAGTCAGAAGAACACGGACTGCAGGAAAGCAAGTTTGACGAATCAGTGGTCTGCCGTCTGCAAGTTAGACTCCTAAAAACACCTTTACTCACGTGCAAACAAGTGCGCGCACAACCGCGGATGATTTATTTTCCACTCAAGTCGAGTCTGGAGCTTGCTTCTGTTTGCTTTTTTATGTTTATATAATTTAATATAGTTAACTTAATCTATACCACACAAAGAGTAGTCTACCGTTTTTATGCAAATATCAGCATGAACACATTTAATAATAATTTTATACAAGTTCAGTAAAGCAATAAGTGACTTACATTTTAGACATAATATTGCGTGTTTTTGTTAAATTTTGCCAACGAAAATAGTTCCGAATAT
>NW_015543988.1:208291-210791 GCF_001515605.1 Sinocyclocheilus anshuiensis | reverse complement strand
CAACCCACATCTTGAGTTTTTGTTTTAGTATTATGTAGCATATGATAATAATAAAAAAAATTATAATACAAATAAAAAAATTGGTTTTCAGCACACAATCAAATATTCAGTTGTGGAAAATGAATTCTGTGTAAAAATCTGTTGCTGTGCACAGTAAGAGAGCCAAGGCAGCCCCTAAGGAGTGTTCAGTATATAAAATAAAGTGAATAGTCTGTGCTGTATTTATTATGCATGAGCATAAATGTTACAAAACTGGTGGCTGTGGAGACTGCTGGTGTCACTTTGGTGTCGACAAGGGTACCAAGGTCCCTCAACATACAAACAGAGCAAAAAAGAACAATAAGTGAATTAGAATGGAGAAAGGCAGTGTGTTGTTCTAGATGTAGTCCATTAGAAAGGCCATGTACTATGTGTTGCGCACTTCTGTAGCTCCGTCAAAGCTCATTAAATGCTCACTAATGGCCGAAATATGATGAGATGAAGGGGCAGAGGCCGAGTGTTAGATGGAGTGCCACGTTACCTCTGCATTTTTGCAGTCAGCAGTTTTCGCGTCACCTCATCTCATTTCTGTTGACTCATCCTCCCTCGTTTCACTCCTCCATTGCTGTCTGGTTGTTAAGAAAGTGTCAGGATGAGGGGAGCGTGTGTAGGGGAGCCCCATTGGCATTTCCTCAGCAGAGCTGGTGAACGTCTTCAGAGAAGAAACTCCAGATGAGGCGAGGCAAAGGCGAGCTGGGAAACTCAACAGGTAAGCTGCGTTCTCTCACATGCAAGTGTTTTATCACGCTCAAAGATACCTTGGCTTTTTAGTTCTGCTTGGCTTTATATACTTTTCCTCTTTTTCTCCCATCTCTCCTTTGGCTTTAAGAAGACAAGTAAGAGTGACGAGATAGAGGCTTGAAAGAAGGCCATTGTCTCTCTCTCTCTCTCTCCCTTTCTCCCTTGTCAGTTTTAAGTTGATTTCTGTGTCAAGGGGAAGGATGAGGGAGAGACGGAGAAGT
Organism: Sinocyclocheilus anshuiensis; assembly: GCF_001515605.1. Taxonomy (NCBI): domain Eukaryota; kingdom Metazoa; phylum Chordata; class Actinopteri; order Cypriniformes; family Cyprinidae; genus Sinocyclocheilus; species Sinocyclocheilus anshuiensis. Next base: position 209,790 of record NW_015543988.1, on the reverse strand, counting down.
ATTTCTGTGTGGAAGCTGAGATACTAAGTTGAAACGGTACTACAAAGAGTTAAAACAAAGAGCATTTTAACAGTGCTGCCGCCTCAGGAAGCTAAAAGTGGGTGAAATCCATTAGTGCCCTTAAAATTCTTTGCTTTTTCCAGCATAATAGCGCAATCTATTGATGACTTCCCATATTCGTATTTTTGTGTTCGTTACACAGTGTTCAAATTTGCCATCAGATTTGGAGATGTCTTTTTAATTCAACAGATGTGGATATTAAACAGGTGGTCATTGCATTAAAAAAAAGATAAACTCAAATTACATTTTAGAGGTTCCACAAAAACGTTTTTTTTTGTTGTTGTTCTTGTTGTTTTTACAGTATTACAAAAAAGTTTGACATGGTGGGTGAATTGGTGACATTTTTTAAATAATTTTTTATAAAAAAAATAAAAATGTATCTTAATTTATCTTAATCTAAAGTTCGAAATGAAAATAAAAATGTATTTTCAGGATTGTAGGTCTAACATTGTATTATTGATCAACTAAATGCAGCCTTGGTATAGATAGTATAAAGTATAAAATAGTTTTTTTTTTCGGTACTTGGATTTGCAAAAACATCTGCATGCCCCAGGCAGAGAGCTGATCTCATTTTCTGCACATTGGGATATTTCATGCTTTTTTTGCATCCAATAGGTCCAGGCTTGAGTGTGGGGTTGTGTTGATTATGTAGTTGTGTTGATTATGTAATGATAGATAAATAAATAAATAAATAAATAAATAAATAAAATAAAAACCTTAAAATGTACCTGACAGGGTCAATGCATGTGATGGCTCTCTCCGGTCCAGCCAGAAACCATACCAAGTTTGTATCTACAGGGAATCGAATTTCTTATCTTTCAACTTTCACATTTCTGAAGACACAAGGAGACTGACAAGGACATACATGAGATGTAAACAAACTGCAGCACAAGCATCAATTGTCATTGAGCAGAATGGCATCCGTGACAGCATGCAGGAATCATATTGACATGCCGATGCACCCTGTATGTGCACAGATTACAGTTCTGTTCAATCTACCAAGGAAGACGATGATTCTTATTCTGAGAGACATTACAATGTCAATATTACATTCATATATAGGACAAAAAAAATGTTTTAGCTTTGATGCTATCTACATTCTAAATATAATCTATATTCTAGATAATACCCCAAATTATATATATATATATGCTCATCAAGGCTGCATTTATTTGATCATAAATATTTATAATATTATAGTTTAAAATAAATGTTTGTGAATATGAATATATTTTAACATATAATTTATTCCTGTGATGCAAACCTGAATTTTCATCAGCCATTACTCCAGTCTTCAGTGCCACATGATCCTTCAGAAATCATTTGATATGCTGATTTATTATCAATGTTGGAAACAGTTGTATTGCTTAATGTTTTTTTTTTTTTCTTTGGAACCTGTGATACTTTTATCAGGAGTCTGAATACTTTCATTCAATACT
>NW_015543988.1:158261-207963 GCF_001515605.1 Sinocyclocheilus anshuiensis | reverse complement strand
ATATATATATATATACAGTATATATATATATATATATATATATATAACCTACACTCTGTGTTTTACCTTTGCTTGTCTGTTCAGGTAAATTAATGCTACTGTTGCAGTAGCATAACTTGACAAAACATGGAAACATGAACAAAACAAATTGAGAAAATGTATTAATTAATTTCCCCTTCCTGTGCCATGTTGATGTTTTCCCTGCAATAATTAAGGTACTTGTTTGTCTTTGGGGACAGTGGAGAAGGGAGGTTGGACAGGCCTGAAGAGCATCTATTAAAAGACCTGGACATGAATCACTGAGTCATTCAGAAGAGCTCCAGACTCAAAACCTTCTTCGCATCTCACTGACAGAGCTCCGACGCACCAAAATAAGGTTTGTGTCAAAAAGAAAAGAAGAGATAAGTTAATTTTCACAACGAGCAGTGACTAGCACAGCAGTGAAGTCTGAACACAAACTGTGGGTTTCTCTTTTGGTTAGTCCACAGCGCACTTGGGGAACGTTAGAATTTGAAGGAGAAAATAGTAGAGAAAAAACAGAGCACTCCGCTAGTGTCTTTTTATAGGGGCATGAGCCCTAGTTAAGTAGTCATAATTAAACTCTTATAGTTTTCTGTGGAACTAAAGTTTTTGTTCTGAGATCACGTTGTATATGCAACTCGCAGAGGCAGTAGAGAGACTGACAAGTAGCTGGTTAATGAGAGAATGAGTAGATATACTGTATAAACAATGGAGTAATGCCAAATTTACACTGCAAGGGTAGAAAAAAGTGCTTCTGAAATGGCATTTAGGTGGGTCAGAGCTGGCTTAATTTAATCTGGATTTTATGTAGCCTTTACATGACTGCATAAAGTTACCTTAAGTTGTTCATGGATATCCTTGCTGTTTCTTGTTCTTAGTATGAGTTTGATATTTGGGTTTCATTACCTAGCTGTGGTCATAACCACCAAACAATCCAGTTACACATAATGTTTGTACCAAAGCGTAGGAGGTTAAAGGTCATTCAATACACTGTGAAGGAATGTAGTGGAATAGATGCAGTTATGTTAACCAGAAGCCCATAGTAACATTTGGGTCATTTTACAAAACAGGTGTCCCTCATACATATGAAAATAATCTTGTTGCACTAGCAGGTATGCTACTCTTCATTTTCTCTCTGTATATACACTATTGTTCAAATGTTTGGGATCAATAGGATTTTTAAATAGTTTTGAAGGAAGTTTATCATGCTTACCAAGACTTTTGCATTTATTTGGTCAAGAATATAGTAAAATAAAAAACTGAAAACATTTGTGCTGATTAATATTTTTGTGAATAATATTTAGTTTTGAAAAAAGTATATTATGCTTACTCAGGCTGCATTTATTTGAATAAAAATAACATGTAATATTGTTACAATTGAAAATAACTTTTCTATTTTAAAATGTAATTTATTTATGACCCTTCAGGAGTCTTTTTTAATATGCTGATTTTGTGCTCACGAAACAGAATCAACAGTTTAATAATTGTATGGAAACCATTATTTCCATTTTTTCAGGATTTTTGATTTACGGAAAGTTCAAAAGAACAGAATTTATTTGAAATGGAAATACTTTTTTAATATGCTGATTTTGTGCTCACGAAACAGAATCAACAGTTTAATAATTGTATGGAAACCATGATTTCCATTTTTTTCAGGATTTTTGATTTACGGAAAGTTCAAAAGAACAGAATTTATGTGAAATGGAAATATTTTGCAATTTTATAAATGTCTTTACTGGCACTTTTCATCAATTTAATGAATCCTTGCTGAATAATCAAATTAATTAATAAAAAAAAAAATCTACAGCTGTGAATATATTTCAATTTTAGGTAAAAGTGTTTTATTAAACGTGTTTAAAATGTGAGTTAAAGTAATGAAATATTCCATAAAGCTGGCATGATAACATTTCACTTAAATGTCACTCAAAGGATAATCATGAATCCTCTTTTTGTAGTATTTATTATGACCTTGAGCTTTGAAATGTTAAATTAAACTGCAAAACTAAGTTTCTGAAGGCATAAATATATTACGACATAAATTGAAATAATCAATTTAGTTTGAGATGACATAATACAATCTTACAAAAATGTACTTACCTTACCAACCTAGAAAAGGCCCATTAATAGTATGTAAAAATGCTTTTCCCAAAGTACCAAAGTATTAAACATAAAAGTGCCCCCATGCAAAATAACAGAGTTTTTATAGCAATGCTGGGAGCTTGTGCTGATGAAAGGCTAAAGACCTCTCTGGGTGCATGTGATGAAAAAGAAGACAGACAGAGAAAATGAAGGGATATGTTTAAAGAATGTCTAAATACAGCGTGCGTATGCTCCGACCGAAAGCCGTCCATCCAGTCACGGAGATTGCAGTCGCGCATTCACGGTTTGGCGTCTGGGACTGTTTGCGGGCACAGAGTATAATTGAGTGTGAGTTAATTCCTATCAAAGCCCATTGGACTGCAACTAATGGACCGAGGGAGATGCCTCAAGGAGCCAGCGCTTTCAATTTCTTTTGTTTATTTAGATGGGAAAATGTTTAGTTTTTAATTAAGTAAATCACTATTATTTGTTCCAGTGTGGTTGGTAATTGGAAGAGATTGCAGCCTGACTTGAAATGCAAGCGCTATTGGCTTTGAGAGAGAGATAGGGAGTAGTGGAGGAGGCTAAAGTGTGGCGTAATGGCCGTGAATTTATTTGAAATGGAAATATTTTGCAATTTTATAAATGTCTTTACTGGCACTTTTCATCAATTTAATGAATCCTTGCTGAATAATCAAATTAATTAATAAAAAAAAAAATCTACAGCTGTGAATATATTTCAATTTTAGGTAAAAGTGTTTTATTAAACGTGTTTAAAATGTGAGTTAAAGTAATGAAATATTCCATAAAGCTGGCATGATAACATTTCACTTAAATGTCACTCAAAGGATAATCATGAATCCTCTTTTTGTAGTATTTATTATGACCTTGAGCTTTGAAATGTTAAATTAAACTGCAAAACTAAGTTTCTGAAGGCATAAATATATTACGACATAAATTGAAATAATCAATTTAGTTTGAGATGACATAATACAATCTTACAAAAATGTACTTACCTTACCAACCTAGAAAAGGCCCATTAATAGTATGTAAAAATGCTTTTCCCAAAGTACCAAAGTATTAAACATAAAAGTGCCCCCATGCAAAATAACAGAGTTTTTATAGCAATGCTGGGAGCTTGTGCTGATGAAAGGCTAAAGACCTCTCTGGGTGCATGTGATGAAAAAGAAGACAGACAGAGAAAATGAAGGGATATGTTTAAAGAATGTCTAAATACAGCGTGCGTATGCTCCGACCGAAAGCCGTCCATCCAGTCACGGAGATTGCAGTCGCGCATTCACGGTTTGGCGTCTGGGACTGTTTGCGGGCACAGAGTATAATTGAGTGTGAGTTAATTCCTATCAAAGCCCATTGGACTGCAGCTAATGGACCGAGGGAGATGCCTCAAGGAGCCAGCGCTTTCAATTTCTTTTGTTTATTTAGATGAAAAAATGTTTAGTTTTTAATTAAGTAAATCACTATTATTTGTTCCAGTAATTGGAAGAATTGGAAGAGATTGCAGCCTGACTTGAAATGCAAGCGCTATTGGCTTTGAGAGAGAGATAGGGAGTAGTGGAGGAGGCTAAAGTGTGGCGTAATGGCCGTGAACTTGAGAGAGCTCTTTCCATGCAGTATAGAAACACTCCCTGGGCTTCACTTTGAAGTGTTCCTAAGGTTCTTTCTGAAAACTTGAACTTATTCAAAGGAAGTGCTTCAGTGGACTGTGAAGGTAAAAAAAAGAGAGAAAAAAAAAATCAAGAGCCATTGTAACGTCCTAGACCCTCTTACGTGCATGTGTGTGTATCTCTTTACATATGTAACTTTCGGTCTTATTTTTACAGATTTGTTTTGTTGGTGTGTGATCGGAAAAGATGGGTTTCTGGTTTTCGTTCGTCCTCTCCAGTGCCTGGGTTTTTCTACAGATGGAGCTCCAAGGTACAGTTTGAAACTCAAAGGCCAAATACAACTATTTTGTATTCATTATATGGATCCATTTACACAATAATTACACTAAGGTATTTAATCTAAAACCCCCTGAGTCATTATACCAATTACTGTGTCCACAGCTTTGTCATTTGCACCAGTTTTCATGCATCGGTACAATTATCTGCCAAAGGTGCCATATTACATGAATAAATATAATCCTTCATCAAAGCATGAGCATCTTTGTACAAAGGTGCACATACAAAAAAAAAGAGGTTTAGCAAAATCAAGAAAAGCATACTTAAACTGCTTTGCTATTAGTCTAAACAAAACTACACCACTACACAAATTTACCATGGTAACTTTTCAGTCAAACTACCATTGATACCCTTGAAATGCACGTGTTAGATTTTTGCAGTAGTTTTTTTATCTACCAATACACGAATAATTTAGTTAAATAGAAAGAGTTTGAATGAGATTTTTTTTTTTTAGTATTATCATTAACTTATTATTATTTTTATTTATTAAAGGGGACATCGGGTACCCATTTTCCACAAGTAGGTATGATTCTTTAGGGTCTTCATGAAATGTCTGCAACATACTTTGGTTAAAATTCTTCAGTGGTCGTGTAAAACAACACCTTTTTACCTTGTCAAAAACAGCTTTGTTCACAACGAGCCATTTCGGTGCATGTCTCTTTAAATGCTAATTAGCTCTGCTAACCCTGCCCCCTCTTCCGTGGAAGAGGAAAGGTGATTTGCATATATTCATAACAAATATAAAGTGTGAGACTTACTTCTTCTAGAGGTGCAGCTGGATCATGAGCAGTGGGTACTGATCCATCCTTGAGTTTTAACTTTTTAGCAAAACCTGCCTTGAATTGTCCCTCATTCAGAAAGCAATCTGGAGTAAAATGATTTGCGCAGACATAAACTAATTTAGGTGTATTTGGTGGCACATTACCATCAAAAACAAAACTAATCCACTGCGTCCTCAGTGGCTCTGATGTTGGGAGAAAATGAAGACTCTCATGTTCACTTTTACATCCAACTACAAAACACCTGCATTGCTTACGAGACATTAGCTGCGTCCCAAATAATGCACTATACACTGTGCACTTATACACTATGTACTTATGCACTATGTACTCAACCATGTAGAGTATGAATTATATAAGTTTATTCTGTCATTCATAATCAGAGTCTGACAGCCTCTCCCCCTTCGCTATGTAATTAATGTTGCGACAGTTGAGTGCATGAAGTGTCTAACATTCCACACTTATTTTTTTCGGTTATTTAAGTGCATCATCCAGGTATTTAAAGTGCACTTTTTCTTTTTGGAATTTTCAGTGTGAACGCACTACTCACACTATTTAAACTACAAAACGTAGTTACCATAGAATAGTGCAGAGCCGGCCCAAGGCATAAGCGAACTAAGCGGCTGCTTAGGGCCCCCCTGGCCACCAGGGGGCCCCCAAGAGTACATGAAAAAAAAAACAATATTAAATATTTAAATCATTTATACGTATCATCTTATTATTTCAATAGCGACGCATCATGCAGGCACAATAGCGCTGTATGACAGATGTATGACTTTTATTTAGTTTTTCCTTTTTTATTCAAAATATCCACAAACTTGTTAACTAGCCTACATCGTGAACCATATGATACAGCCTATTCTGATTGTCAAATATGTGTAAATTAATTAGTTTTGTCATTTAAACAACCTTAATGACCATGTTAGTTGATCTATAATGCGCGCTGGACGCTGTGGTATGGATCTGTCGAATTTACATCACCTAAATTCACCCATTTCTCACGAAATACATGAAAGTAAGTGGCCAGTGAACTGGGAGAAAACAGAGTAAACTTTATGGTTACCTACACAATGTGTATTTGATAGGAATAAAACACGTCGTCAGATTTTAATTGCAGTCAGTTTATTATTGACGCTTTCCATAGAAATCAGTGTGTATTTAACAAACTATAAATGTCTTTTTTTTGCTAATATATATATATATATATATATATATATATAAAGTTTTTATACATTTTTATTTTAGTTTTAATTATTTTAGTATATCAAATTAAAATAAATGAAAATGATATTGCCTTGGAAACTAGCTTAAGTAAAATAAAATAGGTTTTTGCACATTTTATTTCAGTAAAAATGTATTTTAATTCAAGTAACAAAAAATGTTTTTAATGTTTATTTTTTATTGTTTTATATTTTAGTTAACCCTGGGTACATTGTGTACTATATATATTTTTTTCTTATTGAATGCTTTAATAATATAGAGGTAAGATTAGAAAATAATTTCACCTCAGATTAATCTTAATATTCAGATATTAATATATTTTTTTATGGTTTTAGTTTAAGTTAACTATAATAACACTGGTTAAAACTATTTAATAAAATATTTTGATGAGGCTTTCACTATTTGTAATGACCATTAGGTTTGAGCAGACGTGTTCATTTTATCTTTTTTATGTAATATGATATTTTAATTTTTTTCTATTATTGTATTTTACTGTATTATTCTATTTAGCTTTGATTTTATTTCTTTTTTTATGTGAAGTTCTATACTGAAATTGTACCCTTGGGTGAACTCTGTGGTTTTTAGTGTGGTTTGTATAATTTTTTTTTATTTGATTTTTGATTTGAAACTATTTTTTTTATTATTGTTATTAATTTATTTAATGTAAATTATTTAATGGAAATAAATACTTGTATTCATAAATAAATAAAACATAATATGAAATGTAATAATTAAATAATAATTTTGTACATTTTTTCTATCACATGAAGCCTTTATTCTTCATTAAATTACTGTTAATAATTTTCTTACATTTTTCCTGTCTTATAATACACAAGATCCAGCTAAACACACATGCACTGTTCTACATTAATGCAGACATAAAGACTACCACATTGGTTCCTCTATGCGGGCAATGAGAATGTTCCACAAAGCAGATTATTTCCTTTGGTGCCATGCAACAACATATGCTACCATCCAGTCCAAATTGAGCCTTGGCATACAGTAACCAATTTCATCTCTACTAAACAAGATTGTTGGAGCCTGCTAATATACAGGCAACACAGTTATTATGAGATAAAAGCTCACAGCAAAATGATGAAGAGACGAGGGAGGAAGGCCTGGGATTCTGTGTCAAAAGCTTCTCAGACCAAAGAGGATGAAGGCAGGTCGGCGCTCCACGTGGCGTCACGTGGCGTTAAGCCAAGCACATTGTATATATGGAGGCAGAATGGGAAAATGCAACAAGCAATTTTTCCTTTTTTATTCAAAATATCCACAAACTTGTTAACTAGCCTACATCGTGAACCATATGATACAGCCTATTCTGATTGTCAAATATGTGTAAATTAATTAGTTTTGTCATTTAAACAACCTTAATGACCATGTTAGTTGATCTATAATGCGCGCTGGACGCTGTGGTATGGATCTGTCGAATTTACATCACCTAAATTCACCCATTTCTCACGAAATACATGAAAGTAAGTGGCCAGTGAACTGGGAGAAAACAGAGTAAACTTTATGGTTACCTACACAATGTGTATTTGATAGGAATAAAACACGTCGTCAGATTTTAATTGCAGTCAGTTTATTATTGACGCTTTCCATAGAAATCAGTGTGTATTTAACAAACTATAAATGTCTTTTTTTTGCTAGTACTTAATTGAAATGTCTATTTAAATGTCTGAAATCTTAAAATAAATTAAATAAAGCGATTGAAAACACTGAAGAGTTTTGATATACGAAAAGCACTGAGCGTGTCTTTCTCTGGCTCAGCGCCAGCCAAAGCGCGGCACGTCAAAGGGTTAAAATCGATCGCATTTCGGGGGTGGTATTAAAATATTTTAATATTTAACTTATAGTTTTTGATTAAAGTTTTTGTCTTCTGTGTAAAAATAACTTTCCTGTGTATATATTTTTGTAATAAAAATAAGCTTCTCTTTCATAAACTTGGTGCTGATAACAGCTTAACATTATCTACCTTAGCTTACTTTTGGGGTCTTGCTATATTCCAATATCTTTATGCCTCAATTAGCTAGTTATAGATTAAGAGTTGTTGTTTTAGTTGTGCGTTTAATAATTTATGTTGTTAAAATAAAATGGCGGACAGCGCATGACTGTCTGAGGGAGGAGACATGCTAATACGGGATAGTCTGTCGGCGTACAGTAAATTGCCTCGGCCATTCTTTCTATTCAGATGCAGTTTTGTCAAGCAGTGCAGAACCGGTGAGGGAGCATTTACTGCATGCAGCTGTGAGAGTAGAAGATTTGAACATTTGCTTGTGGGCCAAACTGGCTAGATATACATTTTTTGTGACACACAGGAACGATTCGAGGACATTTTATGTAAGCCACCTCTTATATAATAAAAAGTACTTGTGATTTACCAGAGCTTCAGTGGCCATGACCAGCTCAGCACACAATGCTTGGAAATTTGTAAGGGGAATATCAGTGTTATAAAATAAACCTTGACTACATGGCTACTCACAAAATAAATAATTCTTTGAACATGAAATCATGTTTATTACTTGAAACAAAATCTTTAACTGAAATAAAATATATATTAAAAAATGTAAACCTATTTTATTTCAGCTAGTTGCCAAGGCAGAATTTCTCATCTTAGTTTAACTAAAAAACTAAAACTAAAATGAAAATTTAATTAATAAAAACTAAAAACAAAAAGCTAATAAAAATGACAAAAATACACAACAAAACTACTAAAACTTTAGCTAAAATTTATAAAAAATAAAATCTAATTCAAAATCTCAACAAAAACTATAATAGTATCTAAATTATTTTAAAATAATTGTTTGTATATAATTGTATATAATTTAAAATTGTATACAATTTGTATATAATTGTTGTATAGTTTGTATATAATTGTTTTATACAATCACAAATTATAAGTAATTGTGCCCTGCCCACTTTGAATCTCATTGGTCCAAAATTCCTTCTCACAACTTTGCTTTGATTGTCGTGTCTTTTCATACATTATGCAATGTGCAACAAGCTTTATAGGGAAGGAGATCGCATGAGATTGCAATATGTGAAATATGAGACTCTGCTTGTACCTTAATTATGTCTGAATATAACATCTAGCAAAAGAAGTCTCCAGCAAGCACTTTTGCAAATCACTGATCTGACCAATCAAGGCCGAAAGCATTCAAATTGTTGTGTTGAAGCACCTCATGCGTTTTCGTTTATGCATAACTTTGAAGCTATGACTCAACCACCAATCTAAAGCGACCGTTCCCTGTTGAATCAAAGCAAAAATGTGTTTTTTCTTTGATCCAGACTTTGAAATTCCATCTCCTTTGAGTCCTTGAATGGAACGCACATGGGTTGTGATTCAAATCTCAGAGTCGTGTTTATTTGGACTACAAAAGGAGCAGAATAATGCATTGTTGTACATCGCATTAGCGTTGATACTTTCTGTTCCAGAGCTGTAGTTTAGCGTCACCCGCTATAAACTAAAAGTCAGATTCTATGCTGCAGCTTAATCCATGTCACTATCTTGTTCAAATGAGACATCAACGCACCGCATCAGGAGTCGGAATCAGACCGGGGTGCGTGTTTGACATGTCTTTCCTCTCCTATCACTGCTTCTCAGGCAGCTGAAGGGAAGGGAGCGCATGAGTACGGCTGGCTGCAGCATTTAAATGTGCCATGCTGATTATCTTGCTGCTGTGTTTACGTATTAATTTATGTAAACATTATGCTAATGTGTTTTTCGGCTTGTCGCTTGTGTCCAATTGTGTCCTTCAAGTTTGACGTGAGGTGACTGATGCAGTCTTGATGTGAAGTTGCAGCTTTTGTTGTTCGGGCTTTTGAGAGCAGTCGAGTGTGCCCAGATGCACTGGATATTTGTCATTGGCTCAAAAGAGGTGCCGGGGTTTGAAAAGTATTGCCCGTGCCCTCGGGAGCGGCCTTTCAAGAAAATGTGTCCTAAAATAGCTGACCCTTTTGTCTGCGCTACATTTGCTTTTTCACTCTAAAGAGTGTCCGAGTAATCATAGTCTGTAAGAGGTCTTTGAAGGCTGGCTGAAGCCACGATCGGATCAGAGGAGCCTGATAAAAGTCTGATGCCGACTTCATACCAGGTACATCTAGGGCTCACAAAAAAAGAGCAAACGCCTGCTAACTTGTGTGTATCAGATTAAAGGAATAGCTCACCCAAAAATAAAGGCCACTCTTGCCATACAGCTGTTGTCAAGTTCCAAAAAGGGCAACAAAAACACCAAAAAAAAAAAAGCACTTAAAAGTGAAGAAAGCAACAATGCCACAGAGAACCATTTTAAGTTCCCCAAAGAACCTTTAAGTAAACAGTCTTTAAAAGAACCTTTGTTTGTTCGAAGAACATTTTAATATACTGAAGAAACTTTTTCCACCATAAAGAACCTTTTATGCAATGGACATGTTTGTACCCTGTGGAGGGTAAAGGTAAAAATAAAGGTTCCGAAATAGGGTTTTTGTTGAGATGCCATAAAATAACAATTTTGGGTTCCCCAAAGAACCATTTTATTATTATTATTTGAAGAACATTTTAATAATCTAAATAATATTTTTCCTCTACAAAGAACCTTTTGTGCAAAAGAAAGGTTACATACACTCTTTAAAAAAAAATGGTTCTTTATTGGCATCTTTGGTTCCATGAAGAACATCTATGTAACCTTTCCATTTCACAGAAGGTTCTTTATAGTGGAAAAAGGTTCTTCAGATTTTTTTTAAATATTCTTCAATCTAAGAAAAAAAGTGTCCTTTTAAGAACTGTTCACTGAAAGGTTCTTTGAGGAACCAGTAATGGTTCTTCTACAGTTTTAATGCAAAAAACAGTTTTTGGAACCTTTATGTTTAAGAGTGTAAATGTTAAAGGTTGTTGATGGATCCATAGATGCCAATAGAAAAACCTTTGTTTTTCAGAGTGTAAGAACCATTTTGGGTTCCCCAAAGAACTTTTCAGTAAACATTTATTTAAAAGAACCATTTTTTGTCTTAGTTTGAAGAACATTTTAATAATCTGAAGAACATTTTTCCTCCATAAAAAGAACCTTTTGTGCAATGGAAAGGTCTTATTGATGGTAAAGGGCAACAAAAAAGCATGTACACACAAAACAAAGGTTCCAAAAAGCGGGTTTTGCAGCAAATGCCAAGAAAGGACTATTTTGGGTTCCCCAAGTAGTTTTCAGTAAACAGTTCTTAAAACAATAATTTTTCTTAGTTTGAAGATCATTTTAATAATCAAAAGAAGCTTTATTCCACCATAAAGAACCTTCTGTGTATTGGAATGGTTCCATGAGTGGTAAAGGGAACCATATATGTCTGATTTTAGAACCTTTATTTTTAAGAGTATATTCTGAGTCTTAAGAAACCATATGATAGCTTTTCATTTGGGTCCAATGTTGTTTGGACTTCATTTGCTTTCAATATATTCTTTAATGCCAAAAGAATGTCATACCGATTTTTTTAATGAGGCGAGTAAATGATGACCGAATTTTCATTTCTGGGTGAACTATCCCTATAAGTTGTTATTCACTTGTAGTGGTGAACAAAAATTACATTTTTGTTTTGCACTGTTCCTTTAAATCTTAAACCACTATTGAATGTCACGTTCTTTTAATTAGGTAGGATCTCCCACACAGAGGTTCCACAATTGCATTCCTGATGTTACACAACGGGGTTGTCGGAGAGTCATCGTTAGTGTTATGTCCCGTTAAATCATGTTTATGACAGGTACAAGCCGACTCCATTCGAAAGAATGATCAGCAGATGGGTGTCACACAAATCATAATGCCACAACACAAGTGGTGAGGAAATAGGCGTCTTTTTGTAGCCTAGTCATCATTCTTCTGGGTGGATATTAGCCGTAGGTGTATTGACAGCTGAGAAAACAGCAAGGGGATTTGAGATCTCTTCATACCTTCATTTTCCCTGCTCTCCTTCTCACTGAGGAGAGATTTAATTCTCTGTAATTACTTTATTGACTCATTTGCAGAGCTGAATTGGCTCCAATCTGTCGTCAGTAAAACATACACAGAGATGAGGAACAGCACAGCAATGCTTAAGTACAACATCATAGTGGGAGGAAAATGTTCCTTCAATGGGGAGAGTGTCATGGCAGCCCTAGTAATTCAGCATCCATATGTGACAATCTTATGTAAAGCATAATTGTTGTTACCCAAAATTATGCTGGATTTACTCAGTTCTGCATAATCTAATGCAGAACTATTGAAGAAAATTACTAAACAGTTGCACCACCAAAAGCCTGGGTCTTATTCTCTATCCACCTGCAATCCATTTTATCTGTTTGCTAAAATTATTTTTTTTTACCCACATTTGAGTCTTCAATATGAATTTTGGACACTAGTTATAAAAGGAAAAAGAGGTTAAATGTGTCACATTATTCAAAAGTTGCTATCTAGATGAGGAGAAATGAGAGCTAATATGCCTAATTGTATTTCAGGGTTTAGTTAACAACTGAAATTCACTGAACACTTTTAAAACATACAGCCATAGAAATATGACTTGACTAATGGTGAAATATATGAATGATGCCTGCTTCAAATACAAATATGAAAATAATGTACTAAAGCATTATACCATTCTTATTATGTTTCACATTGTTCACATTTTCATAAACCAGCTAGAATTGTAGAATATTTTAGAATATTCAGAACATTTGGGATATAGTAAAACAATAGCAGAATTTGTAATAATAACAGTATTTTACAGCATTTGAAAAAAAAGAGTGAAAACAGTTAAAAAATAAATAAGTTACATAGCGTAGCTGTAATTATTTAACTAAATATTTCACTATTAAATAAAATGCATGGACTTGATTCATGTTTTTGACATATATCACCTGAATTAACTGATTCATTAGAATACATCAGATTTTTCAGGGTATGAGAGAAAGAACCGTTAAACCACATTGTGACCACCGGGTTTGAACTCACGTTGCTTGCATGAGCACCACAGTTCAAGAGCACATGTGATAACCACCAGGCCACACAAAGTTTTTAAAAGAAGGAAGCTTGAAGGGCATTAAATTACCTTTGCCATTTCAAACATTCAGGAAAAAAAAAAAAAAAACTCTCTGACCACAGTTGTTGACCTTCGGCACAGTGGCAGAGAATAATTAAAGAAGAGAAATGTCTGAGCTCTATTTGGATCCCACTCGGATAATGAGAGCTGTTAACTCAATCTGAGTTATTCCTGGCCCTGAAATCTTGAGATTTGAATTCCTCTGGTAATACAACCAAGTTTTTTAAATTATTTTAATTGTGGAGACATGGATATGGTGACAACATCATACAGGTAAATATACTGAAAATAGATTTATATTATTAAGTGCATAGTTTGGCATTTAAGCTATACTATGTAACTTTTGGCCCTCTTGAGGTTGAAGCGCAAAACTGCAAGTAACTCGTGGAGGAACATTGTTTTGTTAAATTCGGCTCCACTATTCTACACTGAAGAATCTGGCTTGAGACGCACCGCTGTGTTCATGATTCATGGATTCATGGATCAGTGCGAATGTCACTAACAACACCAGAACTCTCCTAATAACGAAAAAAAGAACGATATCTGGAAAAATATGACTTATGAACAGATAAGTAGCATAAAATGCCGTTGTTGTTTTGACTTGTGTTGTTGTTTTAAAGCTGCTTTACATCAGAATTGATCTCAGTTTACATCATTGAATTGTTATTTTCCTGTTTATCCCTGTAAAGCTGCTTTGAAATAATCTGTATTGTATAAAGTGCTATATAAAATAAAGGTTATTTGTTGGAATTGATTGTTCTAGTAGATGCACAACAAATGTAATGCTATGCAAACTATGCTGATTCGTGTTTTATTGCGGGTGCTTTTCGTTTCCCTTTTTGCTTTTCGAGGTTCAGTTGTTGTGGCTTCAAACTTCCACTGCATAGTATATTAGCCTGATCTAGAGTAATTTTTTGTCTGAATCAACAGATTCACTAGAATGAATCAGATTTTCCACTGATATATATGAGAGAAAGAACCAACTAGATGAGCTGATACACTGAAAATAATCAGTCTTTTCATCGGTACACGTAACAAACCGATTCATTAATATGAATCAGACTTTCCAGCATACATATGAGAGAAAGGACCAGTTCACTGGAATAAAAAATGGCATCTACTTTGTCAATGTGACATTTAAAAAACAACTTGTTCCGTTAGCATTAAAAAACAAAACAAAACAAAAAACCCTGAGCCACTGTCTGACTAATGAAAAGGGTGCTGTAAAGTCAGTAGCACTTCTACTTTTAGTTAGTTAGTTCCAGCAAATATGTTTGCAGCCTTCAACAATAGAAGCTTGTGTTGGTAATGAAAGATTTCTCTGTCCTAACCTTGACTCGCATCAGCTCTCCCAATTTCTTCTGTTGTCTTTCTCTTTTTGTAGGTGTGTGTGGGCAGCAGGCGTTCAAGACAGAGCCACGTAATGTGACGGTCAGGGCGGGGGCCACAGCTCTGCTGAAGTGTGAAGTGCTGAGGGCCTCAGGGGCCGTGCAGTGGGTTAAAGATGGGCTGCTCCTGGGACCTCAGAGATCACTGCCTGGCTACCCACGCTACAGCATGACAGGAGACCAGCAGAAAGGTGAGAACTCGGAGGGATGGAAAGAATGACATGCGGTGATTAAAAACAAACGTCTACGAGTTGCTGAGATGTTTGCTGACATGTTGTTAGATGTGCGTGAGTGGGCAACTGTCCCCAAAGAGCACGAGAATGTGAAACTGTTCTCCAAACAGATGCTACAGTGCAATTCAATTTGAGAAAGTAAAGAATTAATTATATGTTTGTTTGTTTGTTTGTTTGTTCGTTCGTTCGTTCATTCATTCATTCATTCAATCATCTATTCATTTATTCAGTTAGAAAATGTCACAAAACTTGCCATAAAAGTCATATTTCACCCTAAAATCAAAAGAAAAAAAGTTGTTTAGGGTAAATCACTGGAATTTAATTAAATATTGTATATTTTATATTTGATAAATTATCATTTATTTATTTGGGATGAAATGTGACCCAGAATGTTCTTGACATATTTTGTGAGATTACTATTAATATTTTTATTGTCTTGGGTAAATGCACTGGAGTGTTTGAGAAATGATAAATTAAGGGGGGAAAAGTCACCTTTTTTCAGCGTGAACGATTATTAGCATGAATTACCATTTTTCTATTTTCATATGGTAATTACCATTTAAATATACAGTATGTTGTCTTGGGTAAATGCCCGGGTGTGTTTGGGACAAATTGACAAATTGAGGAAACAAATCAGCTTTTTTATTAAACATTAGCATTAAACATTAGAAAAAAATGTTATTCATAATCTCAATGCACATCAATTATTATTTATTATTTATACATTTATTTATTGTTTTGATCACAATCTGCAAATGGCTATAGATGCCTCAGTCTCAATTTCTAGTTTAGATGCAGCCTTCCTCATCAAAATGCGCTCAGCTCTCTTAAAAAACAGCTTAGCGAGATACTATCAAAGGGCTTCTAATTTAAGCACCGGAGACAGATTTAAGAAATTAGCTTTTTTTTTTTTTGAGTGAGAGGACTTCAGTACCCACCCCCAATTCCCTTCCATATAAATAAATAAATAAATAAATAAAGTAAAATCAGCTCTGAATTACTCCTATTTTTAATGTGCATTGAGAGTAAATTGAGATAAATTGGGCTGATGCAGTGAATAACCTATGATGCTTGGCCAGCCTGCTTTGTACATATAAAAAAAGCCAATTAAAAGACAATGCTAAACAAGTCCTGAGCATCTGCTCCTCTTTGTGGAGGACAAAGGCTGCTATCCGACATAGTGAGAGAGAGGCAGTTTGTGCCAAATGCAAGTGCAAATGCTTATAAAATGCTTACGCTATTGAATACTACCGCTTGTGCCGCCGGGCATTGATAGCATGACGGATAAAGAGTGCCATGTAAGGGACAAATGATATCATAAAAAGACATGCTGAAAGCATCTTTAATGTTAACCCTGCCAACCTTAATCTACTGATACGCAGACACACATCCACATGAGTTCTCCGTGACAAACCGTAGGTGCGCACACACACTCTGATACCTTGCAAAAGGAAATGAGTGAGAGGACGGGCCAGAGTCCCCGTTGGCGTTTCATATTGGTTGACAGAGGGGTAATTATTGGACTTCTTCAAACACGCGCTCACAAACATCCCGAACCGAGTCAGCGTGTACCGAGTGCAATTTAAAGAGAGTGGAAAATCATTAATGATTTGAAAGTGGTTTCCTTTCCTTCAAAGATCACATAGATCTGAAAATTGCTGCTGCTTGGTGTTAATTATCCTGCCATCCTGCCTGACACCTCCTTTTTTCAGCCGTGGAAGTTGTCATATCAGGATACTATTTTCTGCATGTTAGTTTTCTTCAGAGGGGAGGAGAAAAGGAAAAAAGGGGAAAAGAAAAATGCTCAAATCTCGAACAGCTTGCATAAACTTCGCCCGAGCAGCCATTAATCCTGGAAGAATGGTAGTTGAACAAACAACACCTTGGTGGCATGATATTCTGCAAGTAAATAACAAGAACCTTGCACACAAAGGAACGATGTCGAAGGGCTGCATCAAATAGAATGAATCACAAAATCTTTCTCTGTATAACGCTCGTCGCTAATTTGGGCCATTAATTTGAGACTGCACATAAATTTTGCACTGCCATTTGACAATTGGAATTTCTTTACTCCGATTAGTTTCTAGCTAATTAAAAGTGGATTTTAGGAAGCATCTGAACATGCCAAATCTCCAAATTTGTATTAATGGTGGAACTCTTCAAATATGCTTTTTAGAAACCCAAAGCATTACAAATGCTATCAGCGGAGTTTAAGTTGTCCTAACCCTGAATATTCATTCAATGCTGTCAAGTCTTTTCCGCTCCATTGTCCGTGTGAACAATAAGATCACATTTCTCTCATATTCCTTTCTTTCCTCCTCATAATTTCTGCTCCGCCTGCTTTCTCCTACAGGCCAGTACCAACTTCAAATTCTCAACGTGAGTTTGGAAGACGACGGCCCCTACGAGTGCCAAGTGGGCCGGTCCGTGAGCAGCCGCGCCATCATGTCCCGCACAGCCTGGCTCAATGTGCAGAGTAAGCAATCCCATCTTTTACCACCAAGCAAGGAGAGGGGGGTGCAAATGGGGAGAAGCAGGATGTGGGACAACTTTAGGCATGACAGATCGCTCAACCAAGGCCGCTAATGGCTGCGCACGCACTGAAAAGGTGACACGCGGTGGCAAACCTAAACCTGTCACCATAGCCACATTCAGGGTACTAATGAGCCGTGGAGTTTCTCTGCAGTGTGGTGGAGAATCCCTTGTGCTACACTTCAGATAAAGTCCAATTGGTCACACAGGTGTATGACAGCGGTGATAGCATGCATTAGTGGTGTGGCCAATTAGTTAGCGTGCTTGGCCACAGCGGATAGGGCACTTATAGCGGGCAACATCTGAGACTAACCTGCATGAACAACTTGAGCTGAAGAGAGATCCTCCTGCTCGTGGGTGATAACTTTTTTCCTTTAATTTAGTTTCTTTTTTAAACTCTACGGTGAAATATAACATGTCCAGATGGGTTTCGCTTTGTCCTTTGCTGTAGAAACTTTTATAAAGTCAAGTGCTGCTATGGTTTTAGAGAGGGAAATGAAGATTTGGGAAAGTTTCACTTTTTGACCAAGTGCAGGATTTCTTACCATAGTTTTGAGTTTCGAGGTCAGTGCAATATATCGGTTTGTGACTTGACTGTGATTCTCTTTGTATTGCATGAACCTGTGAGGCCGAACTGCCCTGAAGAATACCTGAAGGAAATTCATAGAGGGAAAGAGTTTGACTTTGTGTCAAATTGATTTCAGTGAAAGATGCTGGTAGCTATTGGTTCAATTCTGTGCTGGTGTACTGCAATCAGAGTACACATTGAGGATCGTTGGAGCCGTTTCAACATGTCAATTCCTTAAGCACTCGAGTTCCAAGGATGTTATTACTCAACCGTTCTTGACTCGTTTTGATTCAAACATGAGTGGGAGACAGAGTCAGTGAGCTGCTAACTTGAGAACAGCTCAGATTGGATCATTGTGAGCGAATTGATGAATCTAGAATCACTTGGACAAATGAATTGTTCAGTTGAGTTGAACTGATTAAAAAAAGGACTATATATTTTATATAATTAATTATAATTATTTAATAATTATACAATAAATTACAATTAAAATAATTTATCATATTTATTTATTATAAATTATATTGTAATAATGTATTATATTATTTCATATTATAAATGTATAATATTTGTAAAATATATTTCTATAAAATCACACTTTTTGAAAATGATTATTTTTATATTTACTTTTTTATAATTATTAATCCTGACTCCCATACTTAATTTTTTAATTTGCCAATTAACCATCAAGTGTGATATTGCTAATCAGCAGGAATATAGAAGATCCTTATATAAAAAAAATGTTTTAAATGCAATAAAAATTACTTAAATTCCTTAATATGCATTTTTCTTATCCAAGTTTTAGAGATAAAACAAAC
Source organism: Sinocyclocheilus anshuiensis (assembly GCF_001515605.1). NCBI lineage: Eukaryota > Metazoa > Chordata > Actinopteri > Cypriniformes > Cyprinidae > Sinocyclocheilus > Sinocyclocheilus anshuiensis. The sequence goes on along the minus strand of NW_015543988.1, from coordinate 189,325 downwards.
AAAATACTGACTATACAAATACACTTTTTGTAATATCTGTTTGTTATTTAACACATTTACCACAATAATACTAGGCTAATGTCTTTGAATGATTTTCATTTAGGGGCTTTTCAGGTTTGATATATATGATTAATAGGCATGTCATTTAATTAATTTGATTACAGTGTTTAAATGAGCCCTGAAAAATGCAAGGCATTGCTCTCCTTTTTACTTATTGTTTAGTGTTGCCATATGTAAGTGAAATATTAAAGGGTACTTTTTGTTTATATGATGTTTTGAAATGGACGTTCGCAAATGCGAGTGCTGAAGGCAGCAGTATTTTCCCATCCATTACCTCACCATTGCACCCATTCGGGGCTGGATTTTTGCTGTGTCTGCTTCTAATCTACCTCAGTAAATCCAATCCAAATGGCATAATGTCTTTACAGAGGGGAGTGGTGAGGCGGGGAAAAAAAGAAAGCAAGACAGAGTGAGAGACTAAAAGATGAGGCAGGGTCTTAATTGGATTCTCTCTGTCCATGTGATATGTTTTATAATGGCCTAATTCAAGATGAATCACCCTTGGCTTGCTAGAAGCTAAGCGCGTGGCCACAGCATCAATAGCTATCTCCACAGGCACTGCCTTGAAGCTTTCTCAACACTTCTGTGTGTGTTTTTCTTCTTTGTCGCACACAGACAGAAGATAACCACGGATGTCACTTCAAGTGGCACCTTATAATCCTGAACAATAATGTGGCCATGTCCTTTTTCTCCTTTGATCCCGACTAGCCACTCCAGCAAAGCATTGTTAGCATTTCACGAATGCACACAGGTTCCGATCTGGTTCAAAAGCTTTGTTTTGCCTGCCTTAGTAACTTTTAATTGTTTCAAATACTTAATTATGGAAACCTGTTTCCATTTCAGAGTTAAAAATACCACTTTATATCTCGCAATTGTGACTTTGTCTTTTTATCTCACTGTTGCAGTTTCATTTCTTGTAATAGGATCCTTACATATAAAATGTCACTTTCTCATTTGAAAACGGTTTTATTTTTTTAATCTGAGGTGCAAACCGGTTTTCATAGTTAGCATGTGTTGGTGCACTTGTTTTGTGTGATTGTATTTAACATCATGAACAATTATTATTATTATATTTAGATATTAACATACATAAATAGCTAAAGTTAGTCATTTAGTAAAGTTGTAAATATAATATAATATAATATAATATAATATAATGAAACACACACATATATTATATTATATTATATTATATTATTATACATACATACATAAACATGACTAAAGTTAGCCGTTCAATGTTTTTGCCATAAATAGACCTAATAATATATTATTATTATTATTATTATTATTATATTTATTACTGTAAATAAATAGACAAACAAACATGGCTTAAAAAGCTAAAGTAATTTAAAGTTTGTTGTGAATAGACCTTGTAATATAACATAACAACCTTTTTTTTTTCTGGTGTGTCTTGAGATCAAATATAATTTGTTATGTTATGTTCACCCAGCACTGAACGTGAACAGCAGGAATTGTGTTATTTTGCTCTGGGAAAAGCTATAGAAAGAGACTGTGAGCACACTAGTGTCTGTTTGGACTGTGTGGCGTGTAGGGAAGTGGACTCGTGTCTTTAGGCTATGGTCGGTAATTGGTTCGGACACTGTTTTGTTTATCAGTTGTCAGTCTGATTTTCGTAAATCAACTCTTGTTCGCTGAGTGTTGAAAGTGTTTATTGTCATATGCGGTGGGCTAAAAATGAAGAATATAAGAGCAGGAAAGACAGAGAGGGGGATAAATTGCTGTTATCTCTCTAGCCTCAGCTGCACCTGCTGCACCCTTCAGACAGGAACGAGATGGGAGGAGATGAGAGGAGAAGTGCGGAGCGAAGGAAAAGGTGGAAAGATCAGTAGTATGAAGAAGAGAATATGAGATGAAATGAGAGAGGGAATGAAAGAGAGAGAGCAGAGGAGGAGAAATGTGACTGCTTCAATGGCTCTTAGCTTCAAAGCTCACACCTGAGCCCAGCGTAACCGTGTGTATGTGTGTGTTTGTGGATGAGTGTACTCAAGCCTTTTGAGGCATGTCTGGTCAAAGCTTGTTAACAGACTATGTTTGCTCATGTGGTCTAACAAGGCTCTGATGTGTGGTGGGGGGGCACCACAGAGGTTGTGCAGATACACGTGACCATATGAAAAGATGGTCTTCATTTTGAGGCAGCGTTGGGTTTAGAATAGAAGAATGACCCTCCATCTGCCTCAACTTACCTGGCCGTGTAAGAGTTCAACTCTATTCAAATATGTAGTTTCTCTGGCTCAAAGTGAACCTGACATCAGCTGACCCTGTTTACTTTACTCATTGTGAACGATCGATGTGTGTCATTCCAAGAAAAAGTATGCTTTTTTTTCATTATCAATTCTCAAAATGCACTTGATCTGCTGCTGAATCACTGTTAGTTAATGACATCAGTGGTAAAAGAAAGGAGGAGTTTCAGCTAATGCAGATGTTAGCATCTGCAGCGCCATTGACTGAATGACTGGTCTCAGACACAAATGTCTTTTTCTAAACGTAACCTATCTATCCATGTCTATCCTCTATGCATATATATTTTCATATGTCTATCTATCTATCTATCTATCTATCTATCTATCTATCTATCTATCTATCTATCTATCTATCTATCTATCTATCTATCATCTGTCTGTATCTATCTATCTATCTATCTATCTGTCTGTCTGTCTGTCTGTCTGTCTGTCTGTCTGTCTGACCATTTTATCTATTGTTCCATCATTTTATTTTCTATCATTCTATAATTGTATCTCTCGTGCTATCATTTTTTCTGTTGTTTTATCTGTTATTTTAGCGATCTGTCTGTCTGTAAGACCCATAAACATTCAAACTTCAAAGGTTTTTCAAAATATTCAAATAAGACTTTGTCAACCCAGCCTTTACATTTGTTTAGGGTTAAAGTTAGGGTTAAAATTACAGTCATATGAATTTAATTGAATTTCACTTAATTTTACTTCTGCAATTTTGAATCATGTTTGCATCCTTAATTCAGTCTAAATTCAAGGGTTTGGCTGGTCATGTGATCTGAAAATGTATGTCAATTTGAGTAAACCCATTCATGTAGAATCAAACCACTTTTATATGTGTAGAGTCCTCAACTCATGACCCTGTACATAATTTAACAATATTTTTCTGAAGTATTCTTTTCATTATGTGTGAAACTTCTTAATGAGGGAACAATTACTGAGTGCACCTTTAAGTAAACATCACTGTTGTCGCGGTTATCTCGATAACCAAACTGCATCAACATTCATTTGTAATGTGTGACTGATCTAGAAGTCCATGTAGGAGGGAACTGTTTTTGTTTATTTCTCCAGGAAATGTGTCTATTTGTACGCGAGAGATCTTGAAAAAGAGCGTCTGTGATAAAATTATTGCCTTTTGACTATCTTTTCATTCACTGTGCGAATTGGTTTGGAGGAAAACATTTGCATGTTTATATGTTTATTGATGAGTGTGTGAGAGAGAAACTGAGGGGGTTTGTTCATCTGTTTGTGCTAATGAGCCTCTTATCTTCCTTATCTGTCCATCCATCTGCATTTGTCTAATGAATCCAATTTTGCAGCTCAATGTTTCCCGCCTGAGCGCTCGTGTGTGTTCATATCTCTGTTCTTGTGCATGCAAACATGTACTTCTGTGTGTCTGGGTTTTTATTTGCTTTGTGCATGTGAGCGTGCATTTGTCTAGGGAGGAGAGGTCGCAGGAAATATGGTCATCCCTTCTCTCCGGTCACAAAGAACAGACTGCTGAACACACACACACACACCTGCTTTCTACCACAGCTCGACTGCAGCAGAAAGGAAAAGAGGAAGAATGATGTAACTGGAGAGTGTTCGAATTACCACGGGGCTAGTGGGTTTTTATTTGCTTTGTGCATGTGAGCGTGCATTTGTCTAGGGAGGAGAGGTCGCAGGAAATATGGTGGGCAACTCAGGTGGGCTTCTCTGAGGTCCCAAGCTTTGCCTGACTAACCATTGGCTGTCATGCTTCGGATCCCAATGCTGCCAGTAACACAGACATAAACTCCCCACACACACACAACAGGCTGAGAGGCCTAGTCATTTAAATTTGTTGTTACAGCAGGACGTCCATGACATCAGACTTGAGATGAATGAGTTAAATTATATTAGTCTTGACAGTAATAGCTATTCGGTTTTCTTAAAGTCACCATGGAATCAAAATTGACCATTCTTCTTATTGGAGTATTACAGTGTTTGTTGTAAATAATTTGTGTAAATAACTAGAAAAATTTATTATTATTTATATTATATATGTATATATATATATATATGTGTGTATATATGTTTATTGTCATTAAAAATACAATACAGTATAATATAAAGCTGTATGATAATTGTATGAAATGTTTATAACATTACAATTTTTCGCAATACTTAATATGGTAAGTGCAGTGTTTTGCTGTATTTAATCTATTAAAATTATGTTTTGCTGTATTTAATCTATTAAAATTACGTTTTGCTGTTTTATTAGGCCGGGCGTACACAATGGGTCGTGATCCATTGCAGAAAATAAAACGATGAGCGTGCAAATGATTTGGTGAATATCAGAGACAGGTCTTGTTCTACAGGGGTGTTCAAATGAAAGAAAGAGCACCCTCAGTTGAGGCTGTAATAATAATATTACAGATTTGGCAAACAATCCAGTGCCTCTTTGTGTCTGCGCTCTGGAGAGTCAAACGTTTCTCTTTACGTCTTTTTGCAGTGGTGAACAATGTGGCCAATCACTGACATATCTGTTGATTTCTTGAACGCAATGGCCAATCAGAGGCTTTAATGTTAGAATCCACTCACTGCTCGCAAAGCTGGAGTTTTTTTCCAGCGCTGTATTCTGCACACTTGCAAATCATCTCATTATATGTTAAAAGAGAGATTCGTTGTGTAGTGTAGAGAGCTTTATTGATTATAACGAAACTTTGTTGGATCCCGATGAACTAAGATGAGTGAATGATTATAAAAGGATCGCTCTTTGCACCATAGCAATGAATGGCACAAAATATATTTGAAAATAGATGTGCATTAAGGCTAGAGAACCCTCACTCATTTCGGAAGCTCCTTCAGTGGAGCACATTCAGCAGAGAACAGCATAGTTTGTGTCTGTGTCAGTGTCTGTGTGTGTGTGTGTGTGTGTGTGTGTCTCTGTGTGTCTGTGTGTCTGTGTGTCGGTGTATCCGCACAATATGGGGGTTTTACAGCTGCCTTAGCATTGCTATTGTTTTTTTGTTTTTTTTACTGTTGTTGTAGGAAGCACATTTTGGCTTTTTTAAGCTTTGCTTTATATCGTGCACTGAGTCAAAAGTTGAGTGAGTGAGAATGAGGGATGAAGTGAAAGACACGCATAGAGAGGAGAGAGAGAATCGCTCTACCTGCTTGCCTGCTCTGTGAGCACACCATCAGTCTTTACTTGGAAATCTATGTGCCTGAACAATGTATTTTCTAGCACAACAAGTGATGAGCCTGGCTTCATCTGCAGAAAATGAGAGAGCGAGAGAGAGAGAGAGAGAGAGAGAGAGAGAAAGCAAGGGGGCGATGGCGTGAGGGTGAGAAAGAAAGACAGTGAAAGGAAATTGTGAGCAGTTAAAAAGAGGGAGAACAGAGGAGAAGAGAAGAGAAAACAAATGCATCTCATTATCTAAGCGGGCTCCTCTGCAGTGCTCTCCTCAGCCATCAGTGTCCACACAGCTCCAATTGCTTCCTTTAAATCAGTTTGAAGCCCAAGCCTTGCCCCATCTGTCTCGGCATGAAGCCCCTCGCTCCTCACCACCCGAGCTGCACACAGCAATAACGCCCCATAGTGCCTACAAACTCCAGGGAGCAACTGTCTACCTGAACAACACCGCTGAGGCTCATTACCATGTGCCAATCCTCACTAGATATTCCTTCAGTTTATTTGTTAGGGTTTCTTTCCATAGTGAAATTAAGTATTTGATAGTGTATTGGTTATGTAATGTTGCCCTTTTAACACAAAAACTGATGCTCATGTCATCCATCAGAATTTGAGAATGTTCCACAGAACGTCTTGTGCTTCGAAGGGAGCCAGAAAACTAGTAATTATCACAAATGATCTTATTTACCTTTGACTTTATGAAATTATGTTATGGGACTGAGAATGGTAAATAGATTCTTACCAGTAGGTTCGGTTAAGAAATTATCTATTAGATTGTAAATGACATCACTGTGATGAAACACCTTTGTCTTTACAGGCTACCTTGGCATTGCTGTTGTTGTTGTTGTTTTTTTTTGCTAATGTTGTTGTAGGAAGAACTTTTTGGCTGGATTTTGTTTTATTTATTTATTTTTTAAGCTTTGCTATATATCAAGCACCAAGCCAAAATTGAGCTGTAGTTTTTGCTTATCACAAATTATCTTATTTGACTGTTACTGTGACTTTTCTTTTACTATTTATTTATTTATTTATTAGAATTGTAATTATATTAACTATGCTTTAATTTAGTGCACAATGTTTAAAATCCCTTCTTTATTATTTATGCATGTATTTATTTATTTACTTTCACATTTCAATATTGAGAATTGTAATGGTCTTAAAAATATAAATGTTTAATATCGTGGTGTATTTATTTATTTATTTAAATTTTATTTTTGCATTACAATAAAGATAATTTTAATGGTCTTAACTAATACTTAATTTTACCACAATGTTTAAATTCTTTACTATTTGTTTTTATTTATGCATGTATTTATTTATTTACATTTTGCATTAATGATAATTTTAATGGTACATAAAGGACCATTTACCATGGTGTTTAAATGTGTAATTGTTTATTTAAACTTGATTTTCTTTTTTCATTACAACAAAGAGAATGTTAATGGATTTAACTAATGATTCATTTTAATACCAAGACATATAAAATCATTACTACTTGCATTTATTTATATAATTTATTTATTTATTGAAATTTTCTTTTCTTTTTGCATCACAATACAGAGAATTATAATGGTCTTAACTGTTTAAATTCTTTATTTTTTATTTATGCATTTATTTATTTACATTTTGCATTAATGAGAATGAGAATTTCTGTGGTCGATAAAGGACCATTTACCATGATTTATAAATTAATAAATGTTTTCTTTTATCATTACAATAAAGAGAATTTTTAGAATTTTTAGAAACTTTAGTCTTAACTAAAGATTAATTTTAATACTATGACATATAAAGTCTTTACTACTTACATTTATTTATTCATTAGACTAAAGATAATTTAATGGTCATAACTAATTTGTTTTAATACCATGTTGTATAAATTCTTTGCTATTTCAAATTTTTTTTTAATGTATTTATGCATTACAGTAATAATGAGAATTGTAATGGTCTTGAATAAAAGACTTATTTTCTTTATACAAAATATAATTTTTGCCTTGATCTTGACATGAAATATGACCCGGACACGTTCACATCCAGTTCTTCAAGCAGGAGCCCTGCAGTGGGAGGTGATTTGTGTCCATGAACTGAAGGAGACACCTGGGCTGGAGGGCCGGTAAAGGCCTGCCAGGAAACAGAATAGCTAGAGGTTGGTTTGCAGTCTGCCTGTGAAGGTGAACGGGATGTCATTCATTCACATTTGTTTCACAAGTGCTTCAAAGTTGGATTTTCAGACATTTAAATTTAGTTTTAAACAGAAAGCATGTTCACTAACACTGTTTTCAGAGCTCAGATTCTCCACCTCTATCGCACTCAAGGATTATACCTAAGCGGGCTCCTCTGCAGTGCTCTCCTCAGCCATCAGTGTCCACACAGCTCCAATTGCTTCCTTTAAATCAGTTTGAAGCCCAAGCCTTGCCCCATCTGTCTCGGCATGAAGCCCCTCGCTCCTCACCACCCGAGCTGCACACAGCAATAACGCCCCATAGTGCCTACAAACTCCAGGGAGCAACTGTCTACCTGAACAACACCGCTGAGGCTCATTACCATGTGCCAATCCTCACTAGATATTCCTTCAGTTTATTTGTTAGGGTTTCTTTCCATAGTGAAATTAAGTATTTGATAGTGTATTGGTTATGTAATGTTGCCCTTTTAACACAAAAACTGATGCTCATGTCATCCATCAGAATTTGAGAATGTTCCACAGAACGTCTTGTGCTTCGAAGGGAGCCAGAAAACTAGTAATTATCACAAATGATCTTATTTACCTTTGACTTTATGAAATTATGTTATGGGACTGAGAATGGTAAATAGATTCTTACCAGTAGGTTCGGTTAAGAAATTATCTATTAGATTGTAAATGACATCACTGTGATGAAACACCTTTGTCTTTACAGGCTACCTTGGCATTGCTGTTGTTGTTGTTGTTTTTTTTTGCTAATGTTGTTGTAGGAAGAACTTTTTGGCTGGATTTTGTTTTATTTATTTATTTTTTAAGCTTTGCTATATATCAAGCACCAAGCCAAAATTGAGCTGTAGTTTTTGCTTATCACAAATTATCTTATTTGACTGTTACTGTGACTTTTCTTTTACTATTTATTTATTTATTTATGTATTAGAAAATATGAAAAAATGTAAAATATTATAATACTATATATAATGTTTTGTTATTTTGTTATTTTATAATTTTATATTTTTTATAATATCCTATATATTGTAGTGCATATTTTTTTCTTATATATGCGTATTTAATATTTTTATTTTTTTACATTTATACATATAAATATATAAACATTAATGTCTTTCATTTCTAAAATAATAATTAAAAAAAATTCTAATTTTCAAATTGTTTATAATATGCTATTGTAGTGAGTAGTGAATTTTATTTTTTCATACGTGTGTGTATATATATATATATATATAATGTTTTTATATTTATACATATAAATGTTTTTTTTTATTTATATTATTTTAATTTTATTTTAGAGAAACAGAAACAATAAGTTCTCTCAAGTGCATATAAAAACAATAAATATCAAGAACATAAACAATTTTATAGTTAATTTAAATGTTTATTGTTTTAATCATAATGCTGTTTTCTTCTAAGCTGTTGCTGTTCAGACTATTACACAGAAAGCTGTCATACTTTATTGTCTAAGTTAAGAGTTTAATGCACCATTTACTAAGGATGTGTTCTTTCTTTTCAGTTTTTTAACCGTTGAATCAGATTGACATTTTTCCCTTTTAATAGTTCAGCTTTTTGGTTTTGCACCGTCTAGGTTTTTTATAAACGCTTCCTGTGTGAACAGCCTTTGTGAAGTTCATATGCAGGATTTTATGATTTTTCCTTACACATTGTACAACCAAAAATGATCCTGTTTCACACTTTTCCATCCAATATCGAGCTCACAGTGGGTAAACTCTGCTACCAGGGTAAACCTGGACAGTGCCACATTTGAGTTCGATTCATTTGAACAGAGCACAAAAACAGATTTTCACTCTCTCTCGTCAAAAGTGCCGGGAAGAGCTCTATAGCCCCGAGCGATTCAGAGGAAAGTTGCGCAGCAGAGAGGTGAGAGGGAGCGCTTTGATCGGCAGCGTGTGCATCTCTTCTGCTGGAGGTGATTTGCAGCACTGTTACTGATGCTCTTTTTCTTTTTTCCCTATAAGCAGAGCGCTATGCTAGATTAGCATTTAGTGCATTTCTACAGGCTTGTTGACAGCGCAGGGGCCATGCTTCATCATCCGTCGGTGATTCACACAGGCATTTCAATTGATAATGAGATGGTGCGCTTCTTCAGTGTCGTGCTGAGGCCGGGGAAAGCGAAAGTGCTCTGATAGAAAACAACCAAGGAACACTGCGAGGCCTTTCGTGAAGATCTTAAATAACCATGCGCAGGGTTTTGTGAGGCCCTAAGTAAGATCTTATGGGAAAATGGCCCTACTGAAGTAAAAGTTGTCATATAGCATAAAAAGATCCATAGAACCACTGCAGACAACACACTGCAGGACCATTTCAGTCAACCAACACATATTGTTTTACAATTTGTTTCAAAGCATTAAACAATTAGGATAAATTGCATCCATTTGTTGAATAATGTCTGTTTTATAGTCTTTTTTGAGTGCTCCTGGGAAACTTACAGATCTGACCGCAGTTATGAAGTAGTAATGTGAGTTTTTAAAATCTCAGTAAAAATAGCCAAAATAAAGCGAAATAAACCATGAAAGATGCCAAAGGCTTTTTTATATGTTGGACCAGTGGATAAACATAAGTGAATACATATTTTACACAACCTGTGTGATTTTTTTAATGCATGCATTGTATTTAAAGTATAATTGATAAATCTACATAGATCAAACTGCAAAATTGGAGTTATTTCCTTATTATTCAAACATATTTTGAAAGACGTTTCTCATGCTCACCAAGGCTGCATTTATTTTATTTAAAAAAAAATATATAGTAAAAACAGTAATATTGTACAATATTATTACAGTTTAAAATAACTGTTTTCTTTTTAAATACATTTGTATTTAAATACAAATGTAATTTATTCCTGTGATGCAAAGCCTAATTTTCAACATTACCCCAGTCTTCGGTGTCACATGATCCTTCAGAAATCATTCTAATATGCTGATTTGCTGCTCAGCGCTTAATATTTTGTATGGAAATCTACACACACCACACACATATGTATATATTGAGAGAGGGAGAGAGAGATGAATGATAACTCAAAAAATGGAACACTGAAAAGTGGGAAGCTATTACTTTTTGAAGACTTCGAAGACTTACATCTTTTTTTCCCGGCAGATGATAAAACTGGTCTAAATCTGTTAGATTTACACTGAAGGATGGACCAGAGCCATATCTAGAGAGTATCAGAGAATAAAGACTTGAAATTGGACTTTTGACTTGGCCAAAATGCCTTAGCAGCCACATAGCAGCATGCTAAAAACCTCTCAGAACTTATCTGCATTGGCATTCACTGGGTTGTGTCATTGTGCATTTTCATTAAGTTCAACTTTGCTTAACTTTGTCTCTCTCGCTAATGCTGCCTCAGATCGCCAGCTCTCATGGAAAATTAATGACTTCTGGTTGCTTTGTTGCTGCAAAGCGCTGTCAGTGTGAATGCGTTTAACATTAAAGAAATAGCATGTATTGCTTTAGTCAGGACACGGTGTAAACCAAACGCTGACTCTATCCTTACAGATGAAATATGTTATGTTTTCACTGATGAAATTTCTCCTATCCCGGTTTAATGTGCAGAGTCAACTTTACTGAGCTTCATTTTCCCCTAAAGGGTATTTTGTTTTGCAGTATTTGGACATTTGGCAGTGCATTTACTGTATTTATTTTATAAAAAATACAGTAATATTGTGAAATATTACAATTAAAAATAATTGTACTTTTTAATAGATTTTAAAATGTAATTTATTCATTGTTTTTCAGAAATCTTTCTAATATGCAGATTTTGCGCTGAAAAAGCAGAAAGAATACATTTTCTCAGGATTTTTGATTAACAGAAAGCTCAAAAGAACATTTAAAAAAAATAAAAATAAATATATATCTATATTTGGTAACATTATAATTGTCTTTACTACCACTTTTGATCAATTTAATGCATCCTTGCGAAATAAAAGTATTAATTTAAATAAAGTATTGATTTATCCATACATTCTTTAGATTAGGGGGCAAGATTAATTTTAATCACTTTTTTTTTCAAAATTTAGCACATACAAATGGATGTTTTAAATGCATTGACCCCAGAAAATAAGACATTATTTACTCTCTATATGAATCATGTTTCCATGATATACCCAAAACGCTTTAAATTTAGCTTACTTGTGTGGCCATTTCATCAATTTTGTCTCCAAAGTAGTTCGCTCCGAAGCTCAGTAACACAAGTGTATGTGTGTGCTTGTGTCTGCTCATGTGTGTGTTTTAAAGCTCTGAAATATCTCTTCAACCAGACACCAAATGAGTTCACAGCTTGCAATAAAATAATATATTGTTACAATCCCCTGCCGGTTAATCTCTCCTCACCTTCTCCACACTCTCTCTCTTGTCTAAGTCCCGCCCTCACAGCCATACATCCAGCTGGAGTCTGATGAGCCGTGGGTGGAGGGAGACGAATACACGGTGACCTGCATCGCTCCTGATGCAAAACCTCCTGCAGAAATCACCATGTTCAGAGGTACGCCGTCACTTAAGAGCACGACTCTTTATTATGTCCATTAAGTGGGGCTCTTATGAGAGAATTACACTGTAGATACACAACACCGATAAAAGATGAAAACTCTCGCTGGGAGCTTTCAAAGCAGTGGCTGTAAACTCAAACCAAGAGACTTCATGATTCATTTACTACGTTTTGTGTCACGCCATCCCTTGGTAAGAAGTACCCCGAGGCAGCCTACTGACTCTATAACTTCTGGGGTTTTTTTTCTTTCCTTTTTCTCAGATGGAGAGGAGCTGACGGAACCTGATTCTTTCACAATGTCAGGCTCACAGGATAAACTTCTGAACACTCATGCTGAAGTCATGTAAGTCTGTGTGTGAACAATGAAGGTGTAGAAGGCTTTGCAGTTGAATTCTTGTCATCATTTTACCTTTTATTGTATGTCCTTCACAATTTGTCATTTTAAAATGAGAAAATAACTAAGGTCATGTTTTTATATACTGTATATAAAGGCAAAGACGCAAAGGTTGGAAGAGATTGACCTCTTGAAAATATTTATTTTATATTTCACCAACATGTCCATTTTTTATTGAGGGACGGTGGTGTAGTGATAGGGCAATAGGCCTTTGGGTATTCAAGCAATATTGCAAGGAACAGTTATCCCAAAAATGTAAATTCTCATATTTATCCACCTTCGTGTCATTACAAACCTGTATGTTTTTATTTCTTCTATGAAACACAGCAGATGTTTATCAGAAGGTCCAGGCTATATTTCCAGTGTAGCTCCCAAATCTCATTCATGATTGCGTTCAATTTAAATAGTATTTATATTTAGAGGTGGGAAACCGCCAGTATACCTTTTCTGCAACATTTTATAGACTTTTAAAGATATTTAGCTGCACTGCCCTGCTTTTAATGTCACTACGGAAAAGGTTTTATTCAGAAATGTCTACTTAAATGTTATTATTTTATTTTTAATTATTTAAAAGGTCTCACCAGGAGAATTTCTATGAGATATATTTTAAATATCTGTCACTTCCATTGAATAGAATGTAAAAACAACAGCATTTATTTGAAATAAAATTCTTTTGAAACATTAACTGAACTTACTGGACCCAAATAAATAAATAAATCAGAATAAAAAATCAAATATGCCATATAGCAGTCAGTCATGAGACTTTATAATAAATGATGCTTGTGTCTTCTTGAGCTGGCACATTTTACTTTGTACACAAGTGTAATTGTAAGATTTGAGAGCTACAGCAGAGGGGAACGATTAAGTGAATTCTGACCTAAATTTCCATACTTTCCTCAAGCAGAGCTGTCATATGGCTTCAGAAGACTTGAAATATAGCCCCAAAGTGTCACTTCATGGTGATTTTTTTTTTAATATTTGGAACTTGAAAGCCTCACTTTCACTTTTATTGTATGCAAATGAGCAGCCTGGACATTCTGCTTAACGTCTCCTTTTGTGTCATACAAAAGAAAGAAAATCATACCAGATGAAATGATGTGTGAAATGACACTTGACGTGTAGAGTCTTCCGTACCAGGATCCCATTTCAGTAGTGTTACTACCTACATGTTTTCTTTATTAAAACCTCTTTTTAACTTTACATGCAGCATAATTACCTAGACTGACCCAGATTTTGCAGCCTCATAAATGTTTAGTCTATATGGGCAAATCCTGAAATCCATGTGGAGTTTTTTTTTTTTCAGAATATCTTCTGCATTCCACTTTTGCTGCACTATTGAATAAGGTATTGCTGACAAAACAAATCTTGAAGGCCAGGTACTGTACAGTTAAGTGAACGCTGGCAGAGCTCCAGGCTGGCAAATGGAGTAAAGTTATGAGCTCAGTGGGTTTGTGGGTAATTGTGGCAACATCGGGGATGAGAGAGTGCCACAGTGTGAAACGCATTAACGCAATTCAACCCCGCTCTCTCTTTACAGCATCAGGGCACGAAGTTCAGACAACGCACGGCAGCTGACATGTCGAGTGAAGAACCCAGCTGCTCCTCGAGCTCTCGAGACTAGCATGACCATGAGGGTATACTGTAAGAACCCTGCCATTGTGTAAATTCACACTGAATGTGTTTACGACTAATTACACCTAATCATTAATGGTAATATGTATTTTTTATTGTTGTGCGTGATGGGAAGAGCCAGTGGATTTGGTATGTGAAATCTCAGGTCGAGCAGAGTTTAATTAAATGGAGCACACACTGTAAATAATGAAAACCACCATGACTTTGAATTCATCGATTTTCTCGCACAGTTCTGAGTTCATGGCCACAGCTGTGTGACTCGTAGTCAATTGGGCCTTTTTCCTGTCAAGTAATACTCTTGGTCCTTTCACTATGAAAATTAATTTGCCCTTCACTCTGAGATGATAACACAAGTACAAAGAGTACACCCTGAACCATTAAAGTCAACATGAAGCACTGTCTACCATTTTACTTCCACAATGTGACTTATTTTCATGAGAAACAGGATATTCGATGAGAAAAAAAAAATTAATTTATTAATTGGCTATTGTGAAATGTGGTTTTTAAATAACCATTATTCAAGTCGAAATGTTATTTAAAATCTAAATACATTACGTTACAACAACAAAATTGTTTAAGGTTTGGTTTAGATGGAAATAACTCCTTAAAATCATAGTTCACCCCAAAATGAAAAATGTGTCATCATTTAGGCTACTCATTATTATATGGAGCTCCTAAAGGGATATGGTGATGGTAAAAAGAAAAAAAAATTGCAGAGTTTCTCGGAGGAACACAAATGGTTTACGAGCAAACACAAAATGGCCATATATTAACGATAAGCGTATGGTCTAACGTGCACGGGCACTTAGGGTGTGTCCGAATCCACTTTTGCTAGTTTAACGATGGGAAAAACGGTCATAGCCTGGCACATGGTCCAAAAGGGTTGTACCTATTCTCTTAATGAGTCATGGTTGTGTTTTGGGCGTAGCGTGCAATAAACCAATCAGAGTCTCAACTCCCATTCCCTTTAAGGCCAGTTGCGCTCGCGCCATGGTGTATTCGCTATTTACATGGCGGAATTTGCAAGAGCAAAGACTGAACGCTTCTCCGGAGAGGAAACGGATCTGCTCGTGCACAAGGTTAAAGATCGCGAGCAGACCATCTACGGGGAACATTAATAATCTTTTACATTGTAATCCTTTCATTTTTAATATCTGGCATGTTTGTGCGCTGTTGCGCATCCCTGTGTGTGTAATAAGCAGAGTGTATGTGCATTGTTCACTCGCCTATAGGCGCATATTACTAACGCGCTCTTTAATTAACAAAAAATAAAAAATATTGCGCCTTTAGACCAGGTTTCAGTTGGTCAATGGCGCAGTCTATTTCAGTTGCCTCAAAATAGCAATGTGCCAACAATGCACCTGAACACACCTCGTTTTCAGACCAGCACACCCATAGGCGCAGAAATGGGCGCAAATGCATTTGCTATTTAAACAATGTGGCGCAGGACATGAAAATGATAACTGCGTCAGGCTGAAACTAGGAAAAAACACTTGCGCTAGGTGTATGATAGGGCCCAAAGTTTCTAGGTCAGATGCAATATTTTTGTGAGTGAAGTGAACACAGAGTTTTACGAGAGAATGCAAAGTTTGTCAGGGTAATGTAACATTTTTGCAAGAGAACGCAAATGTTTTGCGAGCCGACCTGACACTTCTTGCGAGAATGCAATATTTTAGCGAGTAAAAATCTGTTTTGCTAGAGAATGCAGACTTTCTTGGAAGAACTTAGTATTTTTGCGAGAGACCACAAATGTTTTATGAGTGAACACAAAGATTCTCAGGAGAACGCAATACTTTTGCTAGAGAACGCAAATGTTTTATGAATGAACGCATAGATTCTCAGGAGAACGCAATACTTTTGCGAGAGAATGCAAATGTTTTATGAATGAACGCAAAGATTCTCAGGAGAACGCAATACTTTTGCGAGAGAATGCAAATATTTTGTGAGTGAACACAAAGATTCTCAGGAGAACGCAATCCTTTTGCAAAAGAACGCAAATGTTTTGAGAGAGAAAGCCAATTTTCTCAGGGAAACTCAATACTTTTGCGAGAGAATGCAAAAGTGTTGCGAGGGAACAATTAAGCATTAAAATAGCCTACTCCTCCCAGCTTATGTTTTTTCCATCACCTTGTCACATTAGGGGCTCTGTATCATTTCAAACCTTGCTTTCTTCTGCAAAACATAAAATATACACTTAAAAAAAAAAAAGTGTTGTCCATACAATTAAAGGGACTGTTAATGGGATTCAAAACCACATTGAACTCCACTGACTTTTATGTTACGGACAAGAAACACTGAGACATTTTTCACAATATCTTTTGTGCAAACTTTTTTGGTGAACTATCCCTTTGAGGAATCAATCGCAGGTTGCCATGTTCAAGTAGGTTGATTTTTGTTTCATGTTGACTTCAAAAATAAACACTTTTCAAATCAGTTTTAGTGCATGTTTCACCACACAATTTTTCCGTTTTAAGTCACTTTGTAAGCTTATCTGTTATGTTATTAGGTGAGCTTTGATGCAGCCTAATGCACATTTTAAATTCCATGTGATATGATGCATTTCACAGACATAAGCTTCTACCGAAACGCCAATCACATTTGTTCTGCTCACTAAATTTATGCTTTAAAACACTGCCCCCCATCCTCTCACCCCAGCTCATGGTTCCATTACCGCCCAGCCAGTGCAATAAGTGCTAATGTAGCAGAACCGATGGCCAGCAACGCTGTCTTACTCAGCACGCCTGGCCCATCAAATCCAACTTTCCACTGCCCATTTTCATCTGCAGCAGATTGTGAGCAAGATGGCACTTTGTCATGGCAGACTCTCATTCGTCCATCGCGCCCGCTTGATTGGGGCAATAACAAAGAGTGACCCAACCCCATAATTTATTTTATGGCAAATGTATTATTCAGGAGCCCCACTGTAATTTATTCATGTTCCACATTGCCTTATTACAGTTTAAACATCTGTTATTTTGGTTTATGGACTGGTGCCAGTGTGTGGGTCACTCTTTATACTTAATGGTTTCATCAAAGGGACAAGCGATGTCTTCCTGCTGCACTGGCATTAAATATCCTCGATTTAACAATGTTGTACGGGACTAAAATAGAGTCATGCTCTTCCTGAAACTTGTGGTCGTTTTTCTACCCTTCTCTTTCTTCTTCTTCCTCCATTTCATCTCTCTTCACTGGCACTAACATGAAAAGAAGCCCGTCTTCACAGAACAAAGGCGAGATCTTTTGTTTTAATAATATTTTCCCTCCTTCTCGCACACGGACCATTCCTCTTTTCATTTCTTCTTGAGAATCTCGTGAGCCGTGCTGCGATGCATGCGAATACATACGAATGATTCGAACTTCTATTGATGTCGTAACCCTTCATTCACTTCCTTCAGTTCCCCCGCAGGCTCCGGTGATCATGGGATTAGAAAATGAAGAGGTCAAAGCTGGTTCCTTTCTCAGGTTGGTGTGCATGTCGTACGGGGGCAACCCACTGGCCACTCTGCATTGGACTAAGGTGAGAGAAATATGAGAAGTTCATCCTTGGTTGCCCCTTTTCTTTTTCCGGAATAATTACTTGGCCTCTTCCTTTGCTTGAATAGGATACGAAATAAGACCTTGAGTTTGTTTTATAGTTATCGATTCAAATTTTATTTCCCACAAATGAAAGAAAGATATTTTAACAGTAACACTTTACAAAAATATCCCATTAGTTAATGCAATAACTAGCATTAACAATTAGCAATACATTTTTTACAGTATTTATACATTTTTTGCAGCATCAAATATAACTGTTCTTTGTTAGTTAATGTTAACTCAGGCCCATTATATTGAAGATACAACTTTTGATTTTAATAATGTACTGGTAAATGTTGAAAATAAAATGATCTAAGATTAATAAATTCTGTAGAAGTATTTTTCATTGAGTTAATGTTAAGTAATGTAGATAACTAATGGTAACAAATGGAACCTTATTGTAAAATGTTACGGTTTGTGTTACCGTTACGAATGCATTGAACACAAATACATTTGTTTAAAAAAAATAGAATTAATAAAATTAGTCTAAATGTTGTTTCCTGTGTCACAGTTTTAAGAAATATTACATATTTTTTTATAATTAGAGAAAACCATGTGGTTACAGGGTTTAATGCAAAATGTGGGACATATGTAAGCATATATTGTTATAATTATTAGAAATATTAATTATTGTGTATTGTATTTGACTTATTACTTATTTACTTATTACTTATTTTACTTTTACCATTATATATATATAGTTAATCATTTAAACAACAAAAAAATAAAGTTAAAAATTAAAAAGTTTTTTTTGTACTACAATACATTGAATATTAAACAGATTATGTCACTTAATTATTAATAATTATTTATTAATGTATGTTGCTGTAATTGTTGATACAATACAATTGTGAAGGTCAAGACCTCTGAGGTGGGAGAATCCAAAATCATTACTTTTTGGGTAGAGGATATTAGGTTAATTTTATTATGGAATAGAACAAACCAAAGAACATGGGATTTGTGCCTCTAAAAATTCACGAGACACCAAAGTGTACTGCCTTCATGGAAAGTGCCACATATATAAATTGGTCCAAATGTTACGTTAAGCAGGTAGCTGTTAGATGAAAAATGATGGGATGCTTCATTCAACCATGCGAGAGCTGTTTACCAAAATGCTTTGCAGGCCAATTACCATGAATGTAATGCCAAAAGGTCACAGTGGAACATAGGTTGCTAAAGTAATTTGAAGCTAGGTAGAATCTGGCAGGTGCACCAGTGGTTGTTATATTCTCGAAATTGTCTCAACCTCAGGAATTATGAAGCATTGGCGTCTCAAACAGCTTAATAAATGTGATGCAAAGCTTCAGTGCCACTGAAAATTCTGCTGCGACTGTGTCGGAGGACTAACTCAAGATAACAGCGTGCATATGTTCACAAAGAGACTATGCTGTGAGCACAGAATGAAGAAAAACAGAGCGTTTTTATAAAGGCCATTCAACATTTCTTAAAGACACTCTGAGAGCGGCTCTCGGGTAATGTTAAGTGAACTGCCCTAGTGTAAATTTTTCTCTTAAATAGGACATTAAGAAACTATGATAAATTTTGTTTTTTTTAATTCACCCATTTATTTAATAGTTTGTTTGTTTGTTTGTTTGTGTGTGTGTGTGTGTGTGTGTGCGCGCGAGAGTCTGTGCGTGAGTGAATGACTAAACTCAGCAAGCCTAGGGGAAAGCTGAGAGCTGCAACCAAGAACTTTATTAAATGTCTGTGTTTAGAGACAGAGAGAAGATGTCAAGCTTTAAATCATTTGCAAGTGAAGTCTAGACCGCCGAATCTACTTTTCAATTCATGTAGTGTCCCGCAGACCGACTCACAGTGGAGACTCTCAGTTTACTTTGATAAAATGTGTCAGTCCTGACATCTCTAATAATTTTCAGCTAATGCAAATGTTAGTGTCTGCAACACTGCTGACTGGATGACTGATCTCAGACACAAATGTCTTTTTCTAGAAGTAAAGTTTGCTTCTATCTATCTATCTATCTATCTATCTATCTATCTATCTCTATCTATCTGTCTGTCTGTCTGTCTGTCTGTTTGTCTGTCAGTCTATCTATCTGATTTTCTAATAGATTGTATTGCCTTCAAAATACTCAAACTTTAGGCTTTAAAACTTTAAAGCTTTGAACTATCTATCCATCTAATCTGTCTGTCTGTCTATCTCTATGTCTATCTGTCTGTCTGTCTGCCAGCCCGCCCGTCCTTCAGTCCATCTATCCATATATCTGTTCATCTGTCTGATCTGTCTGTCCATATATGTCTATTCATGTCTATATGTCTATTGTCTATGTATATGTTTGTCTGCCTGTCTATCCATCTGTCTGTTTAGCCATCCATTCATTCTCCTATCCATCTATCTATCTGTGTCATCACTTTTCTCTTTTTCAGAACGGAGAAGTGCTGTCCACTAGCTGGGAAGAGGACATTGTGTCACGTCGGTCCAGTAGTGTGTTGAAAATGAAGGTGAAGCAAGAGGACAATCATGCTGTGCTGCGGTGCGAGAGCGTCAACCAAGTGTCTCGTTCACCAATATCCCTCACACGCACTCTGAGCGTCCTTTGTGAGTAGTCCAGAACACATTATAGCTCTTAATCTTAAAAAACTTCTACTCAAAAACCCATCAAACTTCTAAGAAGGCCGCAAGCCTCTTGTTGCTAGTAGTTTTCAAAATAGCCTTAAAACAAAAGCTTGATCTTTCATGACACGCTGTCACTTACCATAAGCCAATTACACATGGCTGTATCATGGCTGACAAATAAATCAGGTCAATACTTGCTGCTACTTCCAGTTTCTGTAATCTTTCATTAACAGAAGATGGTTCATGACGGTCTTGTTACAACAAATTCCAATGTCAAACAACCCTTTCTTATCTCAAATCTACTTCTGTCAGGACCACTATCGTCAAAGATGATTGACAATTAGCATACAGTTTGGATTGGCGGTATGGTTCTGTTCTGGGCAAGAACTCCCTGCGCATCCATGCAGCCTAGCATGGATGAGAGCAGGGAGAGCAACGATAACACCCCCAGGGTAAACAGAACAGAACCAACATAAATGTTTTGCAGATATCGTTAAAGTACAATAATTTTATTTACACATTTTAGAATTAGTCTGATTCAAAGGATAATCAGAAGGCTGAATCCTGACTGACAGAGGAGGAGCTGGGGATGGAGGAGGGTAATTAGCTATTGAGCAATGCGAAAACTGCTGATAATACTGAAGGACCTTATATATGAATGCTTAGATAGGTGTCGTATTCCTATAGGTAGATGGGGATCAGCTGATGTGAGCTTGACTGACGTGACCTGCCAGAACTAACGCTACACTTGATTTTCATTGGCACATACCTCTTATTGAGAATTTTTCCTAGTGCACACAAATACTGATGTCAGTTGGGTGTTATTAGAAGATCTCTCTAGACACTTCACTCGCCATTTCATTGATCAGCTAGATCATTATTTCTGGACTGTAAGAGGATCATGAGAACATATCTTAATGGCCTCAGATCTGTTGTGGCATGACTAGCTTGTTTAAACAATTTGCTGGAGAGATCTGCCGACTGTCCATTTATCTTGCTTCTCTTTCTGTTGTGGTGTTCACTTTTCCTCACAGTTGAGCCAGCCAAGGTAACGTTACTGGGCTCCTTTGAAGCCATAGAGGGAGAGGAGATCAATCTGCTCTGTTACACTTCCTCTAGTAATCCTCCGGTCCACATCCGCTGGTGGCTCGGGTTCAGGGAGCTCAACAGTACGGATGTTACCATCTCTGAGGTATTTAACCTAACACTTTACAGTCAAAATCGAGGATGTGAAACTCTTCTCTTACAAAAATGGCCATAGTTTTTGACCATTGTTTTGTACATTATTGACACAGACTTTACCTTTTCAGATCCGCTTCAGCTCTTTTCAGCATTTTTTTTTTTATTTGACACTGTTTCTGTGTCTTGCTTTTGATAGGTCCATCTAAACACTTTCACAAGCCATTATGCCAACAACAAAAAGCTTTGTGAGGAAGTTAGAGCAAGTTATTTATTTTTCATTGGCTCAAGTTAAAAGATATAAATGTGAATCATTACCCTACATTTTTTTAATTGGATGAATGAAACATTTTTTTCAGTGTAGTTACTATATATATATATTTGTATTAGTTTGGCCGTAATTAACCATGAAGCCAGGGTCAACCCTCTAAGCAGGTGTCAATTAGAGCTTAGCAAATGAGCAGAATTAAAAACTTTGCCAATTAAAATAATGAAAATGATCAAGGCAAAGCTCCTTTTCAACACTTTCCCCAGAAGGACATGTAGAAATCAGTGTTTATAGTCAATTTGTGTCACTAATCTATGTATTCAACTCTTAAAAACATTTCAAAACCTTGGCTTTGCTAAGTTTGCCTCACTTAAATATGTTTATGGTTGTTTAGTGAGATTATAAGAGTTACAATGGACGCCAACGCTTTTGTCAAAATGATTTTCTTTGCATTTAATGATCAAATCCCATGAACTACAGTATATCTGATTAAAAAATTGATGCACAAGGCCAGTTTCAAGAATGTCTACTATTATGAGACAGTAAATCACGGTAGCATAATTTAATGTTTCCACTCTTGTGTGCAAAGAGTACACTTTTCCTTATAAGAGCCCTTTACACAGACCATATATTATGCTCAATAAAAATGAAAGGTCTCATGAAATATTTGTGTTGCAGGGGGATAATGGTGGGATGATGACGATGTCTAACTTGACGCATAAAGTGTCACGTGAGGACAACGGTCTTTCTCTGACTTGTGAGGCGTTCAACAAAGGCACCCACTTCTCTAGCGTTCGGTCTGAAGAGCTCATTGTTTACTGTGAGTGACCGCTAACATTTTTATCTAACATTCAGGTAGAATGATCCCTGATAAATTAATTAATTCTGTTGCTTAACTACCAAGGTCATAGGTTTGATTCCCAATAACTTTTTTTTTTTTTTTAATTAATACTTATTTTCAACATGGATGCATTAGATTGATCAAAAGTGACAAGACATTTAAAATTTCACAAAACATTTCAATTTCAAATAAATGCTGTTCTTTTGAACTCTCTGTTCATCTTAGAATCCTGAAAAAATATATATGTTGCAGTAAAAGATATAAATGTGAATCATTACCCTACATTTTTTTAATTGGATGAATGAAACATTTTTTTCAGTGTAGTTACTACATAATATTCTGTGAGATCAGGGGCTTTTAGAGTCTCTCTCTCTCTTTTTTTTATCTCGCTCTCTTCCTCTCCAGAGGTTGATTTGAATGAAACATAAGTGAATAAATGCCGACCCGAGGTTGCTCGGCGCTTCACAGGAATCATGTGACACTGAAGACTGGAGTAATGATGCTGAAAATTCAGCTTTGATCACAGGAATACATTACATTTTTAAATATATTTTTTAAAAGAAAACAGTTATTTTAAATTGAATTAATATTTCACAATATTACTGTTTTTACTATATTTTATTTGAATAAATGCAGCCTTGGTGAGCGTAAGAGACTTCTTTCAAAAATATTTAACAAGTATTACAGATCCCAAACTTTTGAACAGTAGTGTATTTTGAGAGAAATGTATACCATGAGCCCATTATAACGTTATCTAAAATAAATACATTTTTTGCAAATATCTCAGCAATGTGCTTATTGGAGTATTAGTTCAGTTGATGTCTGTTCCTCTTGTCCCATTCTTTTTTTAACAGATCCTCCTCAGAAGGTGTGGTTAGATGCTCCTCCACCGAACGTCTTCTTACACTCTGGGACAGCTCTTCGTTTGGTCTGTTTCTCCAGTGGTGGCAATCCCACAGGTCAGCTGGTCTGGTTGAAGGTGTGTAGTGGTATGAACGTTTTTCATGACAGTTACAGATATGTTTTTTTAGCTCTGCCATTTAATAATCCTCCATGTCTGTGTGTGTGTGTGAACTACAGGACAATAAAGTCGTGCAGAGTGCATCGAGGCAGGTGTCTTCAGAGCGTGGTGTATCACGAGAGCTGCTTCTCAGCCTCCAGCCCAGTGACAATCTGGCCACTTACCGCTGCGACTCCTCCAACAAAGCCAAGAAAGTTCTGTCCGCCCAGACCAAACTCAGGGTTCTGTGTATGTTTAGAAAAAAACACACACCATACAGTGATGCTAAACCACTTTTTTTTTCTTTTTTTTCTGGTGTATTTATCTTGCTAGTCGCCAGTTAATACATACTTTGTCACTTATCAAAGACGTCATTCAGCAACTGATTTAATTTGTTGTACAATTCATACTTTCTGTATTTCCATTTTTTCTGCCTGTCAAACATGATAATAGCATAATAAAACTTATTCATAATGAATAAACAGAGCATATTTTATTGTGAATTTGAATTTTGATTTGCACAACAAATAAAACTATAAAATTGCCAAAAAGACATTTTAGTTATTATTATTATTACATTTATAAGGATGTATTAAATTTATCAAAGAGTAAAGGCATTTATAATTTACAAAAGATTTCTATTATATTCAATTAAATGTTCAAAATTCTTTTGAATCCTGAAAAAAAAAAAAAAAATCCTCGTTTCCACAAAAATATTAAGCAGCACAACCATTTTTAACTTTGATAATAATTAGAAATGTTTCTTGAGCAGCAAATCAGCATATTAGAAGGATTTCTGAAGGATCATGTGACACTGAAGACTGGAGCAATGGCTCCTGGATTAAAAGTACATTTTATAATATATTAAAATAGAAAACATCTACTGTGAATTGTAATAATATTTCACAGTATTACTGTTTTTGAAGGATTTATGATCAAATAAAAAAAAATGCAGCCTTGGTACTTCAATTTTTAATTTTTTTTTCCCATATAAATTTAAATTGTACAAATAAATATGTAAATAAATACAATTTCCAACAAAACATTTCAGTGAATATACAAATATATATATAATGATTTATAAAATGTTATATATTTATTTTTTTTTTGTTTTATTTTAATGCTTTATTTGTCCAAAATTGTCCTAAAAGTGTTCAACGAGTACAACTATTTCATGTGCGCAGCGAATAAAACTGTCAACATAGAGTTGAGCATAAAAGTTTGTTAACAAAGAAACTATGAATCTTAATATGCTCATAAATCATGTATGGGTTGTTAATAGATAGGGTTAGAACTGTTCATTTTGTGAGTTTGGATAAAACTGTTAAATCTGGTAAATGACTATTTTCACAATTTCTTTTTGGGTATGCCTTAAAATCAAGACACATTCTAATTAGTTGTTCTTGGTATTGTCTCTCGATCAGTTCCGGCAGTGAGCGTGAAGGTCGTGGCCAAGCAGCAGGAGCTGCGCAGGGGTCAGACGCTGGACCTGGACTGCCTGGCCGGAAGCAGCAATCCCACTGCAAATATCAGCTGGAGTTTGGGCCCCGTCATGTACTGAAACACTCACTTACAAATCATCACACACACACACACACACACACACACACAGCTAAATACAGTATTACTAAGTCCAAGACTCCCAATGGGATTTTGCTGTCCATCTGATTAATTCACATAAATAGACTGCAGAGTATTGCCCCTTGGTCCACAAAACACAGGCAATACATGTACATTTCAGGTGAATTTTGCTCCAAAATTACTCAAGTCATTTTTAATGCTGAGAAGTGTGCAATAATTGATGTCTTCTGATGTGGATCTGTACAAAAAGAGCAGAAGTTGTGCATGAGGGCTCAATAAAAGCTCTTTGTAGAAGCAGGAAAGTGTAAAATGTTTGCATAGGCTGATGGGCAGTTTGGCAATCCATCCGAGACCTTTTTTTAATGTCTGTATTAGGTTTCGACTGGCAGCCGGTGATCACTAAGTCATTATCTTGTTAGAGTCAGTCTCTGGCGCTGTCAATATGTGGCCAGTTGAAAGAAAAAAACTTTTACGGCGATTGTGAGCAGATCAGTTGTAGTTTTTTACCAGCTAAGCCAAATGATATGGCTCAGCTTTTATTTCTAAAGAAATTCAGCTATAAAACTACAGTGTTTGTGAGAGGAGGACTGGTCTGTTTCGAGTTTTATAGGTTTTCAGTTTTGTCGGATGGTCCCTGCGGGGCCCTAACGCATGTCGGGCAAACAAAAAGATTTCACAGCAGGTGAACGCTATTACTGTGAAGGCCTTTATCGAATATTCATAGTCTATTTTTGCGATATTACTCCAAGGGGAAGTTTTTGAATTTATTCTTCTTTATATAAAATGTCCATGTGAAATAACATTGTGAATTGTCATGACTTTTATGAAGCTTGATTTTTTTTTTTCCCTCTCTCTCAGGCTGAAGGGAGTTGACCAGGCTCCTAAAAAGGCTGAATTTGGTGGAATGTCCCGAACCAGTAAACTGTCCCTCACTCTTGAGTCCCATCACTGGAAGAAAAGGATCACCTGTCAGGCCTTCAGTAACGTGCTGTCCGAGGGTGTCAACAACTTCTACACTCTCAATGTGCTCTGTGAGTTTTCTGAACACCTTTGAATGGGATTAATTTGATAAATAATATAGTCAGCTGACAGTCCTGTAAAAACACAATGTCATAATATAGTCAACAAAAACAGTTGTTCATGAATAATTGCACGTCAGTAGATAGTCAATTAAAGATTTGCTAGAGCTGAGTAAATCTTTGAATAGACATTGCAAAAAGTGGCCTTAGACGTCAATACTAAACCTTTTTGGCTTTATTTCCGTGTTACTGTATATAAGTCATTTTACAAATGGTTTTGTCACCCTCTACACAATAAATAAACGTATTTATTTTTTGTTTATTTATAAACTATGGGATTATTCATCTATTTATTTATTCATTCATAATCCTGTTTAATAAATTTTATTTATTTATTTGTTTGTAATAAATAAATAAATAAATAATGGGTTCATTTACTTATTTATTATCCCATATATAACATAAAATAAATAATTCAATCAATAAATAAAGCATTTGTTTATTTAATTGCCAAATAAATAAATACATTAATTAATTATTATTTATTTATTTATTTATTAATAATGGGATAATTCATTAATTTATTTCTTTATTAATAAATAAATAAATAAAATAAAATAAATTATGGGATAAATGTATTATTTATTATCCCTTATGTCCAATAAATGGTTTAATACAATAAAGTATCCCATTATTCATTCATTCATAAATAAAATAATTTATTTATTTATTTATTTTATGCTATATTTGAGATAATGATTAAGTAAACCATCCCATCCCACAAATTAATAATTAACAGGATAATAAACAAAAGTATTTATGTATTTATTTAGAATTAATAAACAAACAAATAGTAATTTTAATAATTTATTATCTCATTAATTACTTGAATTTGTTCATTAATTTAATTACTTAACTATTTAATTTGTGTTCTTTTGTGTTCTTATTTCATACATTTTCATAATTGATAATTGATCATTGTAATTGATAGCCTTAGTTTTAACATGGGTTTGGTTTCTGTAGCTTTCTGTTATTTTGCTCTGGCAAGTATTCTGATGTATGTTTGAATGAGTCTATACCTGCTAATATGTATGGCGAGTATGTGGTATGATGTGTGCATGTGTGTCTTTGTGTCTGCAAAATGATTATGGTTTGACTTTGATCTTGTTTTGTCTGATCCAGCCAGCCACCTCTTCAAAGCCTAACACACTTTGTGAGCATGACGGAATGTCACTGTGTATCTCTCTCTCTCTCTCTCTCTGTGTGTGTGTGTGTGTGTGTGTGTGTGTGTGTGTGTGTGTGTGCATGCTCTTTGTCTGTTTCAGAACCTCCACAGTCTGTGATTTAAATATCTGTCTGTTTAAGAACAGACCATAAATTATCACTTTGCCTGCTTTATTGTCTTATATTAAGATAATATTTCATCTTTCACTTAGTGTTTGTGAATATATTTGAGCTTGTGTGTGTGTGTGTCTGCTTGTAGATGTAAGCAAATCGTTTGTGTTAAAATCTGCATTTGAATTCTCATTCTCTCTGAAATGACACAATGTACATTAATGAGACAAACACATAGAAGCCCCCCAGAGAGATCAACAGCACAATAAATCATACGCCTTATTCACAACAGACCAGTGCAGCACCAGACGTTAGAGAGGATAACGACTCAAAATCTGCTGCTTTCTGAAATCAGTTCTCATGAGCATGATGCAAAATTAACTTTTTGCCACATGTGAACTGAGAAAATGTTACTAGCTGTAAATTATGAATTTCAGAACATATTTTGAACATTTCTTCAGTAGATCATCTGTATCTCCTGGACTTGTTTAACATCAAAACAATGTAATATTGTACCTGTATTGCAGTTTCAACTGTGTGTGTGTGTGTGTGTGTGCGCGCGCGCGCGCGCGTGCATATGTGTGTGTGTGTGTGTGTAAAATGTATAATTTAATTAGGATTTAATATTTTAAATAAATAAGAAAGTGTGCCAATGAAAATTATTCAATATTAAAATATTGAAAATATTTTGGTTTGTTTTTTAATCAATTATAAATATATGAATTTCAAAATGAAACAACAGTGCTTATATCTCTAATTCATAGGGTGTTTAATGGCAGTGCAGAGTAAGTGTTAGTCTTTAATTAGAGTTGCTAATGTATTTACTTATTTGTTAGATATGTTGCTTATGTACAGTATGGTGCGACAAGCACTTTGCTTTGTTTAACTGTTGTGTTCATTGTCAAGTTTAGAAATAGGTTTGCTTACATGTTAGCACCTTCAAATGAATGTGATGTATCTGTATGTGTCATTTTGTGTAATTCAGTTCCTCCGGAGTTTTCGGATGAGCAGCCCGATCAGGTCCAGGTCATTGAGGATGAAACCGCCGAGCTTCCTGTCAAAGTCTCCGCCAATCCAGATGAAATCACCTGCGAGTGGATTTTTCAGGGCGAGAAGCTTGTGAAAGGTAGCAGACAGCACTACATGACATTACGAACCATGTCACCCTCACAAGCGCTCTAAACACAAACAGACTTAAACACACATTGCCATATGCATTCTGAATAAAACATCGATGGTTTCTGGCACAGCACCTTGGCAGATGTGATCTCGTGCTAATGTATGCAGCCTAAATGAGCGTCGCTGTCGCTCTGAATGCAACACAGCGCTTCCGGTCTTCATCTCCGTGCTGAAAGCTCTAAGCAGTCTTGTGTCGAGGTCCTTGCAGCCTTCCTTTAAAGAGGTTTCTCTGGGAGAAGGGTTTTAGCGGATAAGCCAGCTGTTTCAGTGTGTATATATATATGTGCAGGATTTGAATAGTTCCGTTTTGTGTTTGGTTTTGCGGATTTGTATTATCACAGCTCTGTGATTCACCTGTTCTGTGTGGGTTGTGTCATGTCTGTATGTTTGTGACAGAAAGAGATCCTCGTTATTACTTCGACGACTGGACCCTGGAAATCGTGAACGTTTCTCGGCAAGACAGGGGCGAATACATCATAGAGTGTTCCAACGCTGAGGGGAAGAACCGCACAAAGCTCAAGCTGGATGTACAGTGTGAGGAACTCAAAACTAACTCTGACACCTCAGCCTAACTAGGCCAGATGCAACAAGCTTTGAATATCACGTTTCTCCTCCCTGAAAGCAAAATGCTATAGTAAGCAACAGATAACCATCAGAACATGCAGGGGAGGTTTAAAATAATTTGTTTGAAAACACATTCAAAATGTGATTTAATACCTGCAAATAAGGATTTTTTAAAAATGTACTTGTTTAATTGCAATATATATATGCAAATTTGTTTATGGTTTTAGTTAAGGCTAATAACCCTGAATTATTTAATAATATTACATATAAATAATACATATATGCAAAATATAATATATAATGTTACATTATATTTTGCATATATTTATTATTTATATGTAATATTATTAAATAATTCAGGGTTATTAGCCTTAACTAAAACCATAAACAAATTTGCATTACTTAAAATATAAAAAACAAAAATATAATAAAAATAATAATAATAACAATAATAATATGAATCTTTTTAGATATTAATTACAAAATGACAAATATAGGCACCCAAAATGTCTTGACAGTGTTGGCAGTCACGGATGGTTGGGAGACAAACTCCCAACTAAAAAAACTAAAAAGAAAGATGACACAGAGTCAACATCTTTACTAATAACCACTAATGCCACATGAATTGAATATGTTGAATATTGAATATGTATAAATGCTAATTAATCTAATCAGGATGTATTTTCACAGTACTGTGAGAAGCATCTTTTAAGGTTAAAATGCCATCAGTCGGGATCGTGTGAAATATTTTTTCCTCAGTACAAATGACCACAAAATTTCTCTACGCTGTTCTCAATATTTGTACCACATGTTTATTTGCCAATTCAAACCCACACACAGACGTACACACACTTGAAAGTGAAATGAAGAAAAAAGAGAGGGACACATAGAGAAAAGAAAGAGCACTCCCACTTCCTTAATGATTTAATAATAGCACTCCTTCAAATCTAGGCCTGCATGTTCCTGCAAATCCTTCTGCACTAATGGATCTCCACGTCCTCATACAATAGCATCTGACAGTGCTAGATATTCATTATGTATGGGCCATTTGAATAGCTTTTACCAATGGTGCTGTTTTCCATGTAGGCCCCCCTCTTTCTGCCCGTTAGGAACAATGCAGAGGAGGATTGTACACGCCAACATGCCAGAGATTACGCTGGTGGTAATGGCCCACTTGGTTGAGGATATGATCCTCCTGGGGGCTGGGATGGAGATGAGGCAGAGGAGTTTGCTGTACGTGCCTGAGACAACCATTTTAGGTCCACTTTTCTAGGAACTTCAATACAACTTATTTTCCTGTATGTGAGGACAGTCAAAGCAGTGATATTTCATGTTTTAATAATTTTTGTATTTTTTTATGTTTTATAGTTATAATGTAGTTTGTCATAGTTTTTATATATTTTTTATTTTTATCTTTTATAATTATAGTTATTGTATTTATAGTCAAAGCAGTGATATTTCGTTATTAGATTTTTTATTTGTTTTTCTTTTATATTTTTCTTTTGATATTTTTTATACTTATAGCAAATGTGGCAATTAGATTTTTAAAAATGTTTTTGTTTAATTTTTTATATTTTATAAATATACTTATTCTTACTCAAAATATTTTTGATTTTATTTGTTTTTGTATATTGTTTGTTTGTGTATTTTAGATGATCGATTAAACTTTTTTTTTTTTTCCTCTGGGATATTCGATACAAACTTGCTTCCCTGCATATGAGGACAGTCAAAGCAGGGACATTTTTATTTTTGTTTTTTTA
>NW_015543988.1:157195-157495 GCF_001515605.1 Sinocyclocheilus anshuiensis | reverse complement strand
TGTGGTTTTATAGTTATAATATAGTTATATATTTATATTATACTACATTTGCTATTTTTATATTTATATCATAGAAGTGATATTTCATTATTTTAATTTTTTTAAACTTTTGTTATCATTTTATTTTGATATTTTATAAATATAATGTTTATGTATAGCAAATGCGATATTTATTTGATTTTAAAATATTTTGTTTTATTGATATTTTATAAATATGAATTAATTTATTTATAGTCAAAGGATGTTTGATTTTATTTGTTTTTTTTATATATATATTTTTTTTTATTTGTCATATTTTAT
>NW_015543988.1:154811-154991 GCF_001515605.1 Sinocyclocheilus anshuiensis | reverse complement strand
TTTTTATATTTATAGCAAATGTGGCAATTAGATTTTTAAAAATGTTTTTGTTTAATTTTTTATATTTTATAAATATACTTATTCTTACTCAAAATATTTTTGATTTTATTTGTTTTTGTATATTGTTTGTTTGTGTATTTTAGATGATCGATTAAACTTTTTTTTTTTTTTCCTCTGGGA
>NW_015543988.1:144210-154244 GCF_001515605.1 Sinocyclocheilus anshuiensis | reverse complement strand
ATATATATTTTTTTTTTATTTGTCATATTTTATAAGATAGATAGGATAGGTTTATAATATTTATTTTATATAATATTTTATTTGCACTTCTTGATTTGTTGAGGCATTCACATTGAGCTTATGAATGTTTTGTTTTATTTATTTTTTTTAATGTGAGAGGTGATGAATTATTGAAGTATAGGAGTGCATAAAATAAAGAATAAGGGATTTAATTAATAGAAACCACTAAAGGCAAGTAACTGTTGGTGGTACAGCTCCATCTGGGTTTATTTACACATGAAAAAAAGCAACAAATAAAAAGATGGTGCTGGGGCCAAAATTGAGTTACTGTATGCAGCAAGTTATGGAAAGCACAGCAATAGTTTTAATAGTGAAAACCTTCTGAGAGTCACAGACTTATAGATATTGTGTAAAATTAGACCTATATACGGGTTTTATTGCACACCATGACATAATTAACCATACATTTTGTCCACAGCCTCTATACAAACTCAATTCTTGATGTTAAATTTGAACTACATTTGTTGCTATTCCTGTACAAACTGAATGAGCTTATATGCAGTTAACCATGAAACATTCTCGCTAAGTATTCACTTAATTATTGAATATAAGTTGCCTTGTCAAGGATGCGTATATTTCTGTATCTGTCTTTGAAATAGAGGTTTATTAGAGCTCTGGGAGAAAGAACCTTTATTGCTAACTGGCATAAATGTAATTAATATTGACAAATGAATAGCAATTCTGTTATTGCATCAGCACGGATGATCTGTGTAGGCCTTAGCTGGTCAGTGCAAGCATCTAGAAATGTCAGCTGTAATTGC
Organism: Sinocyclocheilus anshuiensis; assembly: GCF_001515605.1. Taxonomy (NCBI): domain Eukaryota; kingdom Metazoa; phylum Chordata; class Actinopteri; order Cypriniformes; family Cyprinidae; genus Sinocyclocheilus; species Sinocyclocheilus anshuiensis. Next base: position 153,423 of record NW_015543988.1, on the reverse strand, counting down.
TCAGCTATAAAAATAGTTATAAATAGTTGAATGAAATCAGCTTCTTAATAGTTTTTTTTCATATCTACTTTGCTTCCGCATATGCACTTCTTCATTAGTGTTCTCTGATCCCTTTTAATAATACAGTTATGCTGACAGAGTGTGACAGATACTTTTTGAGGCGACGTTAATTCTGTAGCCATTCGAGAGCGTTGTTAATTTGCCTCAGTAAGCATTACCTCTTAAGTTCTAACATGTGCGGCCTGTGCTGTAGCGATGGCGACTTGAAGACTGTTCGCAACCAGCCATGGAGGAATACATGAGGGTTTGAAATAACCGTAATAGGAACGACATTACAATAGACCTTGATTGTTAAGGCTTTTTTTCACTGCCTGTGAATAATTCAAACAGGAAGTGCAGAGGCACACAGTATCGAGACTTAAACAAAGGCAAGTCTGGCATCAACACATCCGAATTTAGAAAATCAAACACCGCAAGGTAACTTACCTCTGCATTAATTTGCGCTGTTGTTGAAATTGGCTGAGGTGGAAATTGAACTATGTTCCTGACAAAAGGGAACGCCACTTCAGCGTGCTACGATTAGCACATGATGCCATTGGCTGAATACCTACAAGATTTTAAGAAAATATCCTATCCAAATTTTTTTTTTTTTTCATGTAAGACGTTCATTCTTACATGTAACACACATTATATGAAGCACAAGATAGCATTCACAGTTGACTGGAATAGAGTGTGATGTTAGTTACGCTAATGATGTTATAATTTGTAATGCTATCTTGTATCTTGATAGTTTATAAATATTTTATTCATAGTCAAAAGATGGTTGATTTTTTTTTTCAATGTATTTTTTTATGATAGATACAACTTTTTTGTTATTGTTGTTGCCTGAGGCTTGCTTCCCTGCATGTAAGGATGGTCAAAGCAGTGATGTTTCATTTTTTAATCATATTTTTTATTCCATTTTATTTTTGTTTTATAGTTATAATGTAGTTAAATCATTTTATATTTTATTTTGATATTTTATAAATACAATGTATATTGTATAGCAAATGCAGAGGTATTTGATTAAATTATTTTGTTTTATTTTGATATACAGTATACTATTGATACTGTTACTATTGATTTTATATTTATTCATTAACATAGCAGTAGGTTATTAACTAAAACTGAAACTATTAAAATCATTTTCGTAAATTTAAATAAAGCAAAAATATATTATAATTATAAGATTAAAAACATAAATTTAAACTAAAAAAAATTTATAATAAATAATAATAAAATAAGTTTAGCAAAATTTCCAAAACTAAAGCTAAATTGAAATGTAATAATGATAATAATAATAATAATAATAATGAATGAAAAGCACATCAAATTACGAAATCTAAAATTAAATCTGAAAATTTTAAATAAAGAAAATTCACAATATTAATGCTCTATAATAAATTATTTAATTACTATTACACACTATTAATTATGCATTATAGAATTATTACGGTTACCTTTTATATTATAATAATAATTGTAAAATGTGACCCTGGACCACAAAACCAGTCTTAAGTCGCTGGGGAATATTTGTAGCAATAGCCACAAATTTTCTTTTGTGCCAAAAATCATTAGGATATTACAGTTTTTTTCCAATTGCTAACATCCCTTTGTCCAATCTGTAGTCTTCAAAACTCTATACACAATTAGCACAACATCCGTCTGTTGTGACCATACCATTAACACAATTTGTGTTGTTTTCACACAATATTCAGTCAATTAACACGTTTCTAAAATGCTTAAATTTTCTTTTCACACAAGCTTACCCCATACCAAAATCATGGATCTTTCTTAGCTTTTTTTACAAAAGCTTAGACACAGCATGTCAGAAATGAAGACCTAATTTTCCAAACTTTAAATATAGTGTAAAGCCTCTTGAAAGAAATCTTTATATATAAAATGTTGTAACAACTGATAAGCATTTTTATGTAACATATCACTGAAATATTTAGAAACAGTTGATTCCAGTCTCACTTTGAGGAATAGTCAGGTGTTGATGCTCTTTCCATTACATCAACATAGAGTAAAAATACCTCTTTGAATTGTTTTTATTTTTTTTTGATGCAGAGCAACACAAAGAATCAAAGAGAGAAAAAAAATAATGCCTGGGAGAGGAAGAGGAATAGTTGTAGGAGGGAGAGGAGTAGCTTGATCATACACTGAAAAAAATGTTTAATTCGTCCAATTAAAAAAAAATGTAATCTATTAATTTTTAAATCTATATTTTTTAACTTGAGCCAATGAAAAATAAATAACTTGCCCTAACTAACACATGTGGAACCTATAAAAGCTTATTTCTGCCATGGAATATAAAGGGTAAAGGGTAATTGTGACTTTTTTTATCTCAAAGTTCTGACTTTTATTTCTTGCAACTGTGAATTTATCTCACAATTCTGATCAAGTCTGAATTGCAAGATGTAAACTCGCAATTCCAAGAATAGAAGCCCAAATTGTGAGATAAAAAGGCCACAATTACCATTTTTACTTTTTTATTCTGTGACGGAAACAAGCTTGCATAGTAACCAAAGGCCATGTATGTTGGAATTTTTGTTGATCATTGGCATCAGCTACTATGGGGGCACCATCTGCATCCAACCCCCACCCACTGGAAAGCAATTTAAATCAAGGTTCCAATTGAATTTCTGCATTGGGGACCCTATTTTTTTTCTATTGTACATTCTATAAAGTAATGACTCATTCAGTTTTAGACATATGTTGCCAAGAATGAACACATTCAACACTTAAAATGTAAAATAGGTTTCAGTTGAAGGTAACTAAGTTACAAAAAACAATGGATGTTTATATTGTCTGTATGCAGGTAGAACTGAAACATGACAGGTAATTCAGTTTTTGTAAAGTCACCAGCTGTTAGTATTTTGACAGTCACTGTGCTATGATTGACTATATGTTCCTGTTGGATAGAAAAGTAGTGCTAATGTTTTGATCGAATGACTCGATTTTGAATCGGGTTTGCTGTGTTGTGATAGAGTTAGTATATGTAGAAAAGGGTATTCAGCATTTTGAAATGTAGAGTTTGTATTTAGTTAACAAAATGTGGTTTTGACCAGAAAATTAACTATTTGGCTAATTGTGTCATGTAGGTGTGTTGCTGTGTTAAGAGTTTAGAAAAAGTCCTTTAAGTATTGATAAACGCTTGTTAGCAATTGAAAAAAAACTGTAAGTAAAGATCATGTTGCATTACAGTTTTTCTCAGTCGCTTTGGTGCATTTCTCGAATCAAAGATAGTCAAAATGCTTAGTCTTATTGTCAATATAACAGTGCAATTTGTTAGTATTACCTGATGTAAACTATGGCAACAGTTTGGATGACAGTTACTGTATTGAAATGCAGAAGGCTGCACTTCTTATGTATGTCATATATCCATTTCAAAAGTACAAATTTACACATTATTGTATGTGGGATATTGATTGAAAGAGACTAGATAGGATTCAGAGTTACACTTTACTAGTGGTCTGACAAAACAAAACAAAAAAACCCCAAAAAACCTTAACAACGTCAATGTGATAGAAAATAAATATGGGCACAAAGGCGAAAAAAATAAATAAATTAGAAAGGCAAACACAGGAAACACCCCTTAGGCAGAACTTTGCTTTTGCATGCAGCACTGTATGAGGAATTGCAGTGTAGTCTGTCTACATCTCCTGACGTGCCAGTCTGTCGGTCCACAGATTCTCATCTACATCACAATGAATATCTTCCCTTGCAATGCAACGTGGAATTGGAGTCAAGTGAACCATCTCACAACTTCATACAGTATATGTGGATGAGGCTGGCTTCAACCTGACCAAAAACAGAAGGTGTGGTTGAAATGTCATCGGCCACAGAGCTACTGTTGATTTACCAGGCCAAAGGGGAGGAAATATCCATTGTCAGAATTTGTAACTCTTGTGTTGCCCTCTGTCCATGCTTTCCAATTGAAGGTTCATGAGATGCACCTTTGAGCTATTCTATATCAGAGAACTAGTTTATCATTAGCTGATCTACATTCTCTTCATTAGTGAAAGTCAAGATTCACTTGCACAATTCATGGCAAATTTACAAAAAGTCTAATAGAAATGTGTAGAAAATATGCTTGACAGTTTATAACAACTAGATCAACCATTTTGCATTTAATGACTTATACGATGAACTAATGACTAGATGTTTTGAGGGGTAAGACTGTTGCACAGAGAACTATGTAATACATTTTGAGCAACATGACATTAGCAACTGATAATGTAGGAAACCGCAGATAAATGTACATAATCAATTGCATGAATGTACCAAAGCAATCGCAACTTGTTCAAAAGAATGAGAAACTGCTTTTATAATGTGCACAATTGACTAGATGATGTGGACGTTGAACAAGTAGTTTTGAGAATTTCATTTCTGATCTGAGAAATGCACCAAAGCGACTGAGAAAAACTGTAAGATATTTTGTACATTTCCTACCGTAAATATATTAAAACTTAATTTTTGATTAGTAATATGCATTGCTAAGAACTTAATTTGGACATCTTTAAAGGCGATTTTAATTTAAAATCTTTTTTTTAGATTTTTCTTTGCACTCTCAGATTCCAGAATATCAAATAGTTGTATCTCGGCCAAATATTGTCCTATCCTAACAAACCATACATCAATGAAAAGCTTATTTATTCAGCTTTTTTATTCAATAAATTCTTATTTTATTTTGATGCTATTTTTGAATGGTTTCCAGATGCCCCTACTGTTCATATGAAGTCTGATCCTGTGTATGTGAACGTGGGCGACACCGCTGACTTACTGTGTGTCGCTGATGCCAACCCCATCACCTACAGTATGTTTTCCTGGAAGTGGATGGTGAGCGATGTCTTTGTCATTTCTGTTTTGCTTTCTCTTTTGCTTATTCTCATCTTTTTCCCACTATATTGTCCTTTGTTAGCTCCGCTCACTCACTATCTCTCTTTTTATCACCTCTATGTATCTCTCGCGTCTCTCCTCTTTGTCTCTACCTCCCTCTTTCTCTCTGACTTCTCTTTTCTAAGCATGTGTCACAGCTTCTCTGTAACAAAGGTGCTATATTTCACCCTTCTTCTAACTATAACAATGTCTCACCTTTATGCTTAATACTTCTGGCCTAAATGGAGAAAAATAGCTTTCATTAAAGCTTCCTTTCCAAAGGCCACATTTCTCAGTGTTAGGCGCAATTGGGGCCATTTCCAACCATTTCAGCATCTATAGGGCCCCACGATCTTAGTGTCTGCGATATCTCAAGCCACCCTCTTTTTCTGTCTGGTTTTATGTGCGTAAGTGGGAAAATGGATGTTGGTATGAAGTCGTTGCCTTCTTTTGGCTTTTTTTGTTTGTGAGTTTGTGGCTTTTCTATGGGTTCTACAGGTGTGTGTGTGTGTGTGTGTGTGTGTGTGTGTGCGATTACTGTATCACATTATAACAGAAACCAGATGTAACGTACATAATATTAAGACTCCCGACTGTGGATGTTCAGGAGATCAAAAACAAAGAAGATTCCATTGAGCAGCTCAGTTCGGCTCTGGAAGAATATAAAAGGAAATTTGCAGTGATCCGCCATCAGCAAGGGCTACTATACAAGGAGTATCAAAGGTATGCCGAGCCAATAGGAGAGTTTATATTATAAAATATTGTATATATAGAGGTATGCTGATCCAAAAATATTGCTTATAAAACATGTTCGATTACACATATGTTCAGTGACCAATAAAGCTTGATTTTACCATCACCTCATGTGCTCTGATTCAGCGAGAGGGAGTCTTGGCAGAAAGAGAGAGACTCTTTTGCCGAACTGAAATCCAAACTCGAGGAACAAAAGGAGGTGGACGCATGTGTGTGTGTGTGTGTGTGTGTGTGTGTGTGTGTGTGTGTGTGTGTGTGTGTGTTTTATATATAGGGTGAAGGGGAAGTCGATGATCTGGGAGAGGAGAGTGAAGATGAAGGCACTGGTTTGTTAACTCTTTACGAGGTGACCCGTGACCGGGCAGGTTTTTACAAGTGTACAGCGGACAACGGCATAGCGCCTCCTGGCAGTGTGGAAGGACAGCTCATCGTACGCTGTGAGTTCTGCTAGTCACACTATACAGCATATCTGTGTTAAGAGAGATATTAACCAGAAAGTCCGGACTTTTCTTTTGAGAACAATGAAAATGAATGTGGCCTGGAAGCGTCAAGCTTCAAAAAGAACAATAACATTATAATCGAAGTAGTCCATATGAGCAGTGGTTATCGTCAACAAAAATTACTGATGGAAATGGTGGTTTTTAATTTGTGTTAAATGATGAAACATGTTTAAATGCATATATAAACTGTTGGAATACTTTTAATTTTGCACTTTCTCATCAACTAAATTGAATACATATTAGTTTGAGTGAAACTGATAAAAAAAATGAATATGAGAGGATTAAATACTGACTAAATATTAAGGATATTTTTGTGAAGATTAAAACAAAAACTGTTTAAAAATGAGCACTGTATATCACTTGAATGCTATATTACGCTTTTGAAGTTATACTGTAGCTTTGTGTGAGGAACAGACTGCAGTTGTATTCAGTAGTAACTTAAAACATAATCTCTTACAAAAATATAACAAAATAAACACCGTTCAAAGTACGAGGTTGGTAAGTTTTTTTTTTTTTTAAAGAAAGTACTACTTTTAATCAGCAAAGACGCATTTAGTTTATCTGAGGTGGCAGTAAAGACATGAATAATGTTACAAATAAATCCATTTCAAATAAATGCTGTTTGTTTGAACTTTTTATTCATCAGAGGGTCCTGAAGAAATGTCATGTTTCCACAAAAATATCAAGCAGCACATTAACATTGATAATAATGAGAAATGTTATATTAGAATAATTTCTGAGAATCATGTGACACTGAAGACTGGAGTAATGATGCTGAAAATTCAGCTTTGCATCACAGGAATAAATTACATTTTAATATATTAATATTGATTGCATGTTGCAGTTTTCATTGTATTTTTTTATTCAAATAAATGCAGCCTTGGTAAACATAAGAGACTTATTTCAGAAAACATTTCTTTCACACTTATTTCAAAACAGACACACACACACAAACAGTACTATACTATATTCAATTAAAAATGCACCGATGATAAGGGATCTGGTCTGAGCAAGGGTTTGTCTAATTGTAAATGAGTACTGGTCTTTTAAACACTTGTTCTATATTTCTGCAGTTGCTCCAGAGCTTCAGAAGGGGCCGCAGTGGAGGAAGGTGGCCAGCCGAGGGGACGGCAGCAGCGATGCAAATGTGGTTTGTCAGGCACGAGGCGTTCCTCGTGTCCACTTCACCTGGGCAAAAAAAGGATTCCCTTTAGACCTCGGCAACCCCAGGTGATCTGCTCTTGTCATTAGTAGCTTCATCCAGCATGGGTTATCATGCTCTGCTGCATGCTCTTTGGTTTGTTGAAGCTACGTCCATTTGAAAACGTCCTATTTAAAAACAATGTCTTTATACACTTCTAAAAAAGATAACCCACTATAGAGTTATAATTTGAGTATATATGATTATAATTGGCTTAATTTAAGAACAGTATAAATCAATGAGCAGTTACCATATCGATAGCTCTGTAAACACTGTTCTGCACGTGCAGCAGCCATGATCATGTACTTGCGCGTGTGTGTGGAATGACAGTGTTGTGTGTGTGCATGTGTTTTAGAGCTTGTAATGATTGGTGTTTGTTAGGGCTTGCAAGGCTGCATTGTATTATAGATACTCCTCAAACATTGTTTGTATTCTTCTCCACAAGGTTTTTTTAAATTTTTTTTATTCAGTTTTAACCACTTAACAAAGACTCTTGTCATACTTTTACTTCATGGTTAATTTCAGCCTTAGATATGCTATCCATCCGTCACGTAATGTATATATTAATATCAATATGTATCTGTGTATATATATATATATATAATGCTGCATTTATTTGATCAAAAATACAGTAAAAACAGTAATATGGTGAAATGTTATTACAATTTAAAATAACTTATTTTTTTGGTTTTTAAATGTAATTTATTCATCTGATACAAATCCTTCAGAAATCATTCTGACATGCTGATTTGCTGCTCAGGAAACATTTATTATTATTATCAATGTTGAATTTATTTATTTTTTGCTGCTTAACAACATTTATTTGAAATAGAAACTTTTGTAACAATATACATGTCTTTACTGTCATTTTTGCTCAATTTAATGCATCCTTGCTGAATAAAAGTATTAATTTATTATTTTTATTTTTTGAAGTTAGATCGTTTTTTTAGTTAGTATCACAGATTCCACAAAAATAGATAGATAGATAGATAGATAGATAGATAGATAGATAGATAGACAGACAGACAGATGGACGGACGGACAATCAGATAGAGAGATAGATAGATAGATAGAGCTATTTTTTCATTTGCATACTGAAGTGTGTTCATACTTTTCTTTCTAAATAACTATATAGTTATAGATTTGTTGCTTTTGCTGATTTTCAATTCCTTCAGGAAATGCCAAATGCGAATCTGTTTTGATTGTGTTTCAGTACTAAATATCTCATATACACGTGTTTTTGTGACTTTATTTTACAGGTACGAGGAGAAGACGGAGGTGACAGGGACCGTCCACACCAGCAGTCTGACTGTCATAAACGTGAGCGCAGCGCTGGACTACGCCATCTTCACCTGCACCGCCCACAACAGCATGGGAGTGGACTCTCTAGACATCCAGCTCCTCAGCACCAGTACGTACAAACAGGAAGTGAGCATTTCAGTACCAAGCTGGAGCGGTCAGCTTCACCTGACTGGTCAGGTCACCTTCTCTTGACCCCTATTGAAAGGTGAACGTGAATTAGCATAAATGTATGAATAAGTAAAAATGCAATAAATGAAAACAAACAGACACGGGCTTCTGGATGTCACATTTCTTATCTCCAACTCATAAGCGCACACAAAGATGATGAGCAGAACCATGAAAGAGATTTCTGCTCGGCAATGAGATTTTGATTTTCTCGACCTGAGCAGCAATTGTGATATTAATTATTCAGTTGTGGTAATCAACATCCGCTCTTCTTCAGGCTGTCCCTTAATTTACAGAACAATAGGGTCGAACCATCTGTGTACCTCTCTCTCACAATGATTCCCCCCCCCCCCCCCAACCTTTCTTTATAAC
>NW_015543988.1:98530-144163 GCF_001515605.1 Sinocyclocheilus anshuiensis | reverse complement strand
ATGCACAATCAGCTTGTAACACTCCAAAGAGAAAGGAAAACTTGAAATCGCATCATATGACCCCTTTAATCGTAAATAATTTTGATTCTGACTCTATAATGATTCTATAATTACTAATATACACATATATACACAAACACTGCATAAATACGTATAAATAATATATAAATAAATATGAAATTATATAAGAAAAAATATACAGTATATATTCGCAGCATTTTTAACATTTATAAATTTATATTAATAGAAATTTTCCCAATAAGCACTGAAAATAAATATAAATAATATGTAAATAAATAAGAATATATATATATATATATATATATATCTGTTAGTTGTCTGCTCTGTGCTGTCTTTCTGTTGCTCTCTCTGTTTCTCTAAGGTCTGTGGAATTGACTTGGGCAGGCACGTTTAATGTTTATCATAAATACCATGAAATACAATCCAATATCCACCTCTTTTTGTCCACACCACCTCCTCTGTTTTTACTGCCGTGAATATTCATAATTAATCTGACACAGCGGTAATAAATTGTATGTGCTTCTTATCATCAGTCGACTGGGGAACGGAATGGTGCAGATTTTTGCTCCCTTCTTTGCGATTTTGGATTGACCCCTTCACCCTCTTCCAAGAGAGCCAACAAGATAATTAACTAGTTTCATAGTGAAGTGTATTATTGACGCATATTTCTTTCTGACTGTAGAGTAGCCTGTTAATTAGTTTTTTGTTGTCTCTATCTGTCTCTCAATCCCACTTAAATAAACATTCTCCGAGCAATGCAATAAGATTCAGGCAGTAGTTGTATTTTTAATGAGCTTGTGTTCTCTCTGTTTCTCTGTGTGTGTCTCAGACCACCCCGATCCCCCATCAGACCTGAAGCTGCTCCGTGTCGATCATAACTCTGTAACTCTGGAATGGATGCCTGGATTTGACGGTGGTTTGACACAGAACTTCCGTGTCAGGTGAAGTTGTCATAAATGCCGCTGTGAGGTGTCTAGAACATGTGGTGTGTGTTGTGGGTATGTTTTATCTCTCAGTCTCTTGTGTGTCACAACACTGCACACATTTCAGTTGGCTGATGTATAAATGTTTTTTATCTAAGTCCATGGCACTGTAATTCCAATATGATTCCCTGATAGGAAAGGCAGGTTTATTTTTTATGTCACAGCTCATAGTAATTCAGTCCCGTCTGGTCCAGAAGTTTGAGACCATGATGAAAGTGAGAAATTCTAAATCTGACTTAAATAAAATAAAAATGTAAATAATAATAAACAACAAATCTTTAAAAATGCTATTTAAATCTGAAAACATTTTTTTTTTTTAGAATTTGGAAAAATTGAAAACAAAAGTTATTATGTAAAATGTATAAGATATATTTAAGGTTCTGCACTCAAGGTGAACACCTTGAATGCAAAATTCTAAATATTTCTTATTAATTTTAAGATTAATTTTTTAGATCATTCTCAAATCATGCTGATCACAGTCATCTTTTTTTTACGCAAACTTGTGGAGTTCATGCTGACAAACCAAATATAATAAATTCTTAAATTCCTGTTTATATTAAATTAAAATTTGATGTAAATTACTTCTATTTAATAATGGTATATTCTGTACGAAAGTATGAGCTGAAAAAAAAAGTACAAAAATAGAAACTGTTTCATTAGTGTTTGTACCCCATTGTATAAAAGTGAAATTTAAAATAATTTAAGAACATAAAATGAATAAGGACAAAATAAATAAAAGTGTGCTATAAAAATGGATTAAAATAAATAATAATAAAAAATAAAAGGACATACATTGAAATTAAAGAAGTTTTAAGTATATCGATTTTGAAATGTCTTTACATGTTTTATTCAACTTTTCATTCAGATTTTTATGTGATAATACATTTGGTATTACAAAAACGTATTAAAGTAGAAAAACAGAAGCATTTCTATTATATCTCAGACTTTTAGACTGAACTGTATGAAAGTCAAGTGTCATGCAAGAACATAACATGACACATAAAATAAGTTTCCTTTAGAAATGCATAAAAATAAATAATGAGGAAAAAAACATTTACAAGTATATAAACCTTAGCATCTGTTTGATTGACAGGTACCAGTGGGCGGGATCAGCGAGTTTCATGTATGTGGACGTGTTTCCTCCGACAGCTACTGTGTATACAGTCACAGGCCTCAACCCTTCCACTACGTACAACCTTTCAGTCAACGCTATCAATACAATGGGAGAGAGCAGCTATGCAGACAACAACAAAATCCTGACCGTCACCACTGCCGGTACATTCAGCTCAGCCTGTCTAATAAAGCTTACCGACACATACTGTAAACTAAATCATTCGTCATTTGGGTTTCAACCATGGTGGTTTTTCTTGTAGGTTTAGGTACTAGCTTTACTTTCCACTGATTTGATGAGCCATTCATCAATCCGACCAATCACATCTCATTTGTAAGGCAAAGATCACGGTTGAGCCTCATGTAAGCCGAATGGCTGAACGTCTACCCCAATCAGTGCCACAGTGTGTTTTCTGAATGCGTATTTCAGTCTGTATTTTGCCGGGTTTGCGAGCAAGAGAGAGAAAAATCGAGCGATAGAGGGAGAGAGACAGAAAACAAAACCATGTGATGTATGATAAATGATGATAAGCTACATTCCCTCGGCAAACATAATGAATTCTGCAATTGTAATGTCATAGCATTTGATTTGCAAAACAAATTAGTCATGAGCACAGGCAGCTGACGGAAGTACGGAAAACACAACTTAGCTCTGCCACAGAGTTCATTGATAGCAGAACTAACAAACCTTACTTATTTAACAATTATCAGGGATTTGAAGCTAAATTGTGCCATATGTTGCTCATTTTGGAGATATTTTAAAGAATGTTCAAGCTGCTCTTTTCCAGACAAAAACCCATGCAGTGACCAGTGGCAGTCAACGTCCAACAAAAGCAACGTAGAAGTCATACAACATCAAAATTCATCAAAATTAATGGATAAAAGGTGTAATTGCCATGGTACATGAGAACCATGTTTGCCATCATTTACGCTACCATTCAAAAATCTGGTGTCGGAAAGATTATTATTATTTTATTTTAACTTTTTTTTTTGAAAGAAGTCTCTTCATTTTATTTGATTAAAAGTACAGTAAAAACAGTAATATTGTGAAATATTATTGCAATTTAAAATAACTATTTTCTATTTGCATATATTTTAAAATGCAATTTATTCCTATGATGCAAAGCTGAATATTCAGCATCATTACTCCAGTCTTCAGTGTCACATGATCCTTCAGAAATCATTCTAATATGTAGATTTGGAAACATTTCTTATTATTATAAATGTTGAAAACATTTGTGCTGCTTAATATTTTTATGTTGCATTTTTTCAGGATGCTTTGATGAATAGAACGTTCAAAAGAGCTGCATTTATTTGAAATATAAATGATTTGTAAACTTATGCCTTTACTGTCACTTTTGATCAAATGAATGTATTCGTATGTAATAAAAATAATTTATTTAAGAAAAAATCTTACTGGCCCCAAACCTTTTAACAGTAGTGTATATTATAGTGTATATTAAAATTAAAATTTTTGCATCCTTTTTTAAGGCTTCAGTCCTGATTCACTGTAATTGCATGGAAATTTCAAAAGCATTTTTGTCTGAACTTTCCCTTTAAGGATGAATAACAAATAGTAGAACAGTTCAGTTTGTACACACCTCACTAAAACTCCAATAAAACCATAAATCCTCACTTCCGTTTAAACACATACGGCATGTATGGTTTTGCTTGAGCAGCACTCGACAATAACTAGACTATGAAAAAGCGTGAGGCAATTTTGTAGGTACATGCTCTGCTTTCTGCAGTCACCTTATTTCAACTCACTTCAGTCGAGTAGAAGCCATATGTAATTTAATGCAAATGAAAACAGGGACGTGAAAGTACAGTCCATTCAAGTGCCTCGTTTTCGTTTGTGTCAAATTAAATATGCCATTTACTCTGACTAAAGTCTTTACACATTACAATAGGGCTTTTCAGGCTAGACTAAGTCCATAATGTTTGATTTTACACACTGGTACCTCTGTGCTTTCAGTGGAGTTCATTATTTTCTTTTCTACTCTGTATTTGCTGTCCACTCTAACGGATATACATAGTACTAGTGTTGATGCAAAGTGTTTTTAAATGCATAGAAAAATGCATAAATCAATTTCGGTTTTGGAATTTCTAATCTTAGACTCAAGGTCAGAGCAAAACAAAGTGACTGCACTCTGTAACCTCTGCATTAAGTGATTTACCTTCTTTTTCTCTCTCTCTCTCTCTCTCTTTCTCTCAGATGCAGAGAAAGCAGATGACGGGGTCTCCCCAGCAGACCAGGACTCAGCTCTTGCAGGTGCTGCATTTCTTCTCCAGCTTACTGCAGCTGCTATTTATCAAATGTAGAAAAGGCCTGACACCCCAGAATTCAGATCAATTTCTCAGCTCATACTTCAGTTTCCGTGGCCTTTACCAGCCTGTTTCATGTGCTTTCATAAAGCTTTGGGGCCCATGTTTGCCCCGCTGCGGTTTGGTGCAGTTTTGCTCAGGCTATAATCCTGAACTCTTTGGTGCTGTTTAATGGGACACCGTGGCAGTTATTGACCCTTGAGTCGGGATACAAAATAAACTGACATTAGCTTGCGGCAAATTCGAGGACCGTCAGATACTGCTTTGCATTTTGATTGGGTTTGTGTAGAAAAGATTCATTAGGGCTTTCAATTTCCTTGGATAGTTCCTATGTCATCAGTTTGATTTGGGAACGATACACTGGGTGAGGTAGTTTTTTTCTGGGAGAGATTCATCGATGTCTTTCGTCTGTGTGAATAAACTAGTTCTTGCAGCATTGGAGGTATTTTCATGCGGCGAGGCATGCCTCGAGCGTGTCAAATCTGTGCCAATCACACGCTCTCTTCTGTAAAACTGTGACATATAGTATAGAAAATCCAACAAGACAGTGATGCATAGTTGTGCAAATTCAACCTAAGACATATTTCAGCATCATGAACATATATATGTGTGAATTTCAGCACAACTGCCATTAATATATCTTGTGGCCAAAAAGTATTTGAACTCTTAAATCATGCCTTCAAATGTTAGAATTTCATTGCATTGGATGACAAAATATCTACCCAAGTAGCAAACAAATGATTCTAGACCTTTTCTCTAACTAACTCAAACTAACAGGCTTTTGAGCTGTTTTTGAAAGTAGCTTTAAGCAACTGGTGTCAGGCTGATTTTATATGGATGTTTTAAGTTTCTTTATAGGACTTTTCCACTAAAGCACTATTCAGTTGGTATTACTTAAAAAATTACGATTAAAAATAAATAGAAATTACAATTAATTACAATAAATTTAGTTCTGGTTTATTATTATTATTATTATTATTATTATTATTATTATTCATTTTGATTGTGAACAAATTCTCAATTAAGAGGGTCTTCCTTTTCATCATTTAGTGATAAAAAAATCACAGAACAGAATGAAACAGTTATGTTCGGTTTTCTGATTGTATTAACACCATTAAAAAGAGTAATGAATTGGATGTTAATGTGTTATAGCACTATATGAACTATTATTTATTTATGTCTGCTTGTACAATTGGCTGTGAAGAGGACAAAAATAGAAATATATAATAATAATAATAATAATAATAATAATAATAATAATAATAATAATTTGTTTATTAATAATAGTAATAATAATAATAATAATTAGTACTAGTAATAGTATTAGGATTTTTATTGTTATTTTAAATAATACTTTATTTTTTTGTTATAATTTAATTATTTAATTTTATTGTATAAAATATATGCTACACTCTCAGTTAGATCTGCACGATTAATCGCATGCGATATTTAACGTGCATCTTGTCAGAAAGCCGCTTCTGTAATCAGCGATAAATTAAAATGCGCGTTAAATATCGCATGCGATTAATCGTGCAGCCCTACTCTCAGTCATTCCTGTCCAAAAAGGTTTTAATTTTTCATAAATTAGCCAGGAAAAAAAAACAAACAGTTGATAATTTCTTATAGAGGTTGCATGAGGAAAAACACAGATAATTGACAACCATAAAGTTTCCAAACAATGTTGTCTTTTACAACTTTAAGCCAATTAGTGTCCAAATATGTGACCCTGGACCACAAAACCAGTCATAATATTCCCATACAATGTATTTTTGGCTATTGCTACAAATATACCCCAGCGCTTTAAGACTGGTTTTGTGCTCCAGGGTCACATATGTTTTGGGGTCCACTCACTGTACATCACTTTAATAAAATGATCTTTTCAGACGCAATATATAATTTTTTTATTCACAACTCTTGTTCCTCAACAGGTCGCGGTCTTCCTGTCTATGTGGTGGTGATCCTGGTTGTGGGCGGTCTTCTGTTGTTCCTAAACCCTCTGAGCTGCTTTCTATTCGCCAAATGGAAAAGAGGGCGGAGCCTGAAAGGTAATTGACAGCGAAACTCCTCAGCGTGTCGCCATTTCTACTTTGTGCTGTTAGACAGCATGTCCTAGACTGGTCGACTCGCAGCGACAGCACGCAGTGCAAAAGGGATGAACTGTCTGAATCTTAATATGATTTCTCACTTTTAAATCCATCTCTCTTTTTCTCTTATCTCACTCGCTACCTCCTCAGCGATCTGCATCATCCCGCCATCTCTCCTTTCCCCGGCATCTGTCACTTCCTCCCTTCGTCTCTCCCCTTATCTCGGCCCTTTCCCTTTCGTCCTCTGTCATTTTCTCTCTCACTCACCCCATCTGTCTTTTTTTCGCCTCGCCTCTTCTTTCAAACTGTCAGGTGTCTTGTCTCTCCCCTCTCAACTCTCGCTCCCTTTTTTTTCCTTTTCCTCTCTATTCATGAACCTGTCGTCCTCTCCTCTCGCTTTCAATTTGAACGGCCCTTTTTATCAGTTTATTAAAGCTACTGTCACAACACAATTTGTAAGGAGAAACCAATAATTGAAATGGCGTATGATGAATGTTTCTTGTGTTCTGTCTTTCTGATGTTCTGGCTTTCATTTTATTTCCGTCATGCTCTCCTTCCTGTGACCTTTGCCCTGTAACACGCCACTCTCATTTGTTTTTTTTGCACTCAGAGGACACCAGGAGCATTTCACAGGAGACGAAAAGCGAGGAGCAGAGGTGAGTCACATTAGCGCTCTGAATCAAAGCTCTGTTGTAGGTATGCGAACTTGGTCCTGACCCTGATGTGGCTAAACCCTGAAAAAATAAGTTTGCTGATAAAAATGTGAGTACAAAACTTGTTGCAATGATGCTAGGTTTGCTAGGTGGTTATTTACTGCCGTAAAGTTTAATACTTGGTTATAGAGATTTGAACAATCTCCTATGCCTTAATATGAGCAGTAGTAATGGTGATGTGAGCCTTAGCGAGTCACACTAACAAGCAAGACCAGCCTGCTGTGATGGCTGAAAGGCTTTCTGAACAACTTCTGCCTGTCTGGATGAAGCCTTTCAGCTTCCAGTAGCTATAGAAGCCCTCAAGACGGCATATAGAAACGCTGCTTAGCTTGCATCTCCATAAATAGACTCCAGAGAAGTACAGTGTTCATTTCACCAGCCTACAGGTGAGTCATGAGCCCCCCAAAAAAAGCAGAATAGACAAAAGTCTTGGAGTTTTAATAGGATATTAAAAAAGAGAAGTACATGTATTTTTTTTTTGTTTTTTTTGTACTTAACATAAAATGGCATAGGCAGAGCATTTTACTTCTGTAAAATGACCCAGGATATTTAATGAGAAAAAAAATGAAAGAAAAATAAATATTTAGATTCTTTAATTTATTAAATGTGTGCATTATTAGTTTATTGATGTGTGTAAACATTAAGACATAAAAGAGTGATTTGTGTTAAGGCATAAAATCTAATATGCAATAGTGAGTCATTCACTACATTATGTATATAATATGTATATAGTATATTTTAAGTTATTTATAAATGTCATTTAATAACATTAAAGTAAAAGCAAATATGAAAGGAATATTACATTATTTATAATTATTAAGAAATATATATTTATTTTATTCATACATAATGTAGTTGTGTAAATATACAGTATATAATATTATATAACATATGTACAGTGGATGATGCATTAGTGTTATTGTATATATATAGTATAGATTTCAACAGATGTTCTGGGCATCTGTATTTATTGAGTGCGCCTCAGAAATTCCTCCCTGCTTGCAGAAGTTCTCTTTCTTGTCATGTTTTCTAACTTGCAGGTGTGATGTGTTGTGAATGTGATGTTTCTGTGTTTCTGCAGGTCCACGGCGAGCGGCTCAACCCGCTATGCGAGCAGAGAGCTTATCAACGCCTCGGCACAGCGAACACTCCTCATTGACAGCAGCTCCGAGCCTGACAGCAGCGTCTATGAGAGCTACGGACGGGTATATCACTGGACACTCACACAGTCTGTTCAGGCTTTCCCATTATTATTATTTTTTTAAACATTCAGATAAAAATACATGAAAGGAATGTTTCCTGTCTTGTATTGAAAAAAGATCACACCTGAATTCACAAACAATGTTTATTACTACTGAAGATGTCCTTTTTCCTCAATAGCAGGAGAGTTCTCATTATTACTACCCAAGTGAGGCCTACAGTCCTGCCCTGTTTACTCACCCTGAAGGGCCTGAGGATCATGGTGAGACTAAATCAAATGTTCTTATACACATAAGAGGGATTTTAAAGCTTAACTTTAAATTTTTTAGATTTAAATTTTGCTTCTGTCAAATTCTGATCCCTTTCCCAAATAACTTTCTGCCCATTTAGCAAAAAAAGTTAGTGTTTGTGGCCCATCGCTAAACAGTTTCTAGGGTGTTATGAGTGTTTGTGGGTCCTAAGAGACTGTATGGTTCAGGTCTGTCTTTCATTGGAAGCTTACAAACAAATCGCTCATCCACGCGACTTATTTTTTTATACTTAGTTATGATATGAGCAAATCTGAGTATGAGTGAGAATAATAGTGATCCTTGCCTTCTTTTTTTTTATGCAAAGTGAGTATTCAATATTTGAGCAAACCCCTCCAGTGACAGTTTATGGATTAGTTAACAATTAAAACGTTTTTGCAGTTTGAAGGCACATGTTGAAGTATTCATGTGCTGTGTTTCCTTCCCTCCAGATGGCAGACATGGCACAAACCCTCTCACTCACGACTATGAGGAGGTGAGAGGCTGGGGGACGTCCGAGGACCTGCGGGGCTACTCACTGCTGCCCCCTGCTGCCCAATTTCATCCACGAGCACCAGTATCCACCTACTATGAGGTGGGTGAGAACCAACAACCAGTTGGATCTATCTAGAAAGATGCACTTAATACATTTTATATCTAAGTTCCTAATTCAAATGATACATGATATACACAAGCTCCCTTATGATTGCAGAGTTATGGTATTGCAGCATAGTGGTGCAATAGTTTTTATGTGACAGACTCTGTCAGTTTGCAGTTTCGCTTTTGTTTATAGTTGTCGTTTATTCCACTATTCTTCACAGGGAAGGGCATACGGTAAAGCTGATGTGGACGTAACAGCAGGAGTTTATGATTCTATGGTGTACAGACGCAGAAGAGACACAGACTTGCCGTTTGAGCTCAGAGGGGAGCTGGTTTAATAATAGTGAGGCTGGTGTGTGCTGTGGTCTAGACCAGCTCTACCCTGAGACCAGTTTGGGTTTATGAGTTGAAAAAACATTTCCTCTTTTACTTTTCCTATTATTTGTCTAAAATATGTTGACTGTTCTCTTTTTGCAGTTTAAGTTCACCATAAATGTTTAAATTGCTAAATAAATATTACATTTGTTTTTAATTTTGTCTAAATCAGAAGCTTTTTTGAGATCGGCTGCTGCCATGCCTCCCTAGTATGCTCCCTTTTTAGCGCATCGGACAATCTCTTATGCTCCCCAAGGCTGCATTTATTTGATAAAAAAATACAGTAAAAATAGGAATATTGTGAAATATTATTATCACGTTTTCTATTTTAATATATTTTTAAATTTAATGTATTCCTGTGATGCAAAGCTGAATTTTCAGTATCCAGTCTTCAGTGACACTGATGATTAGTAATGTTGAAAACAGTTGTCCTGCTTAAAGTGTGTGTGTGTGTGTGTCTTGAGCCCTGTAGTGGTTGTCTCTGCATATCAGACTGTATATTGAGGAAAGGATTTTTACATTGGCACACGTGACCTTTAAAAATGAGTCCAGAGTCCATTTTTGCATGTTAATATCAATTACAATAGCAATAACAATGTGCAATTACAAGCTAATCTAGTAATTGCATATTAGGTCATTAATTTGTATTACAGAGGACTTAATTATATAATTAGTTACCGTGTAAAGAGTGACCCTTTCTGAGGCCTAGTTTAGAATTTATCAAGTATTCTCAACTACCTTCAGAAAAAAAAAAATGATAATAATAATCTGATAAGAACACAAGTGTTATGTAATGCAGCTTTTAAGCGATGAGGTACTACCAAACGTGCTATTATTAATCCTGATCTTAATGGTTTTTCCTGATGGCATGCATTCCTCTTGGGATTCTTGGAAAGCGTGGAGCTTTGTCCCAAGAGGAAGTCTTTGAATGTGAGAACGGGGATAAAAGTCTTGAATCCTTGAGTCTGCGGAAGCCAACAACAATAACAACAACAACAACAGCAGCAGTCTTCAATGACACACATTTGTGTTGTTGTCATGTATATGTTATCACAAGGAGTTAAACAGGGAATCTAAGCAAAGGCTACATTTTTTATTGGCCTGAGACAAGATTGCTGGCTTGGGAAAAAGAAAGGCTGGCTTAAAAATATTCATCCCAAAAAAAAAATGAAGATTCTCTCAACATCCACTCTCATGTCATTCCAAATGCATAATATTTGTATTTATTTTTTTCGGTGAGAATCTAGATGTTTTGGAGAATGTTCATGCTGTCCTTTTCCAGAAAAGAACGGCTGTCGGCTGTAACAGCTACAAGTGTATGCACTACTTGCTTTATGCAAGCGCTATATAGGATAAATCACTATACAGGATTTACCCTATTATACTTCATTGGCACGAATTGATAGGTGAAATAACAAACAGCCACCCACAAATAGTCTAGAAACAAAGCATCAGGCTGTCTTTGAGTTCACATAAAAAACGGTTAAAGTTACTCGTCGTCAGGCTACAGAAGAATACCATAATTCCTCCGTTCAATTAGGCCTAAGACATCGAGAGTCACGCAGACCTATAACAACCCAGTCACAACACATAATTGCGAATAACATGCCTTACCTTAACACAGAATCGACCACAGAGTCCAACGTTTATATTTTTTCTACGAATCTTTGAGTTAACATGTACTAAACATGAGTGGAATTTGCACCGCAGCGCCCCCACACCTTGATGCTCATGACAAGAATAGCATGTATAGTTATCTTTATTGAAGTGAATTAGGTTTAAATCGCCGTCATGCATGAATGAATGATATTTTTGCAATTTTACACATAATAATCTATGATGATCACATTACACAAAACTGAAATTGCACGTCAAAATAACACATTGTCAATATTTTTGAGACCCCCCAAAATTTCACAAATCACGTTTTCAGGGGAGCCCATGTCTTATTAAGGGGAGCCGAGCTCCCCCTAGCTCCCCCGTAGTTCGCATCCTGTACCAAAGTAAATGTCTAAAAATACCATCAGTTAATTTTGTCTAAAATTTATATCTGTTATTTTCTCTATATTATTATTTAGGTTTTTTCACCAAAAAATAAATTAGTATTTAACTAACCAATTATATGTTTAAGATATACTTACTTAAATTTCAATTAAAATATTTGCAAATGGAGAAATTATACTGATCAGTTTCAAGATCTTCAATTATTACTCATATAATATCAATATTTTTAACAGCAACTTAAGAAACTGAGTATGTTGGACACGATTAACAATCACGCTCAAAGAGAGGGAAATTTGATTTTCCCAGCATGCTTTGATACAGACTGTATAAGGAACGTAAATGTTGAAATAAAGTGTTATTTTCTGTGTTTTTGCACAAAATATAGGATATCTGTTAATGTTTAATGTTCTATTATACTGGAATTTATAGGGGGGGTTGTTGCCATTTCGGAGACCAAGAGTAGACCAGAAAAATTGAGTACATCATACTTTAATTTTAATTTTAATTTTTATTGTGCTTTATTTCTTCTTTTTTTTTGGGTCCTTTCTGGATCTCGACAGCCCGTGGTCGCTTTCTACCTTTGTTTTATGGAAAAGAGCAGTTTTTAGATTATGCAAAACATCTCCTTTGTGTTCCACTGAAAAAAGTAAGTATGAGTTCAGAAGGGCATCAAGGTGACAAATTGCCAACTTTTATCAATTGGCTGAACTGTTCTTTTAAAATTCATCTTGTTTCTTCTGACTACTTTTCTGGATGCTTTCAATGAAGCTGGCTTATCAAGAGTGGATGGCAAATTACAGGTTGGGAAGGATGCCAGTGATTCTACACTGCCGTAACAGCTTGTTTAATTGTAAATCAAAGGTAGTCTATAACCCATTGTCTTCTGCGGCTGTAATTTCTGATATTTTATTGCTGTCGTTTGGCATGCAAACTAACACTGCAATCTCCCTCCCTTTTCCTCCGCTGCTTCTTAAAGGGGTCATATGATGCTTTTTTAAAGATCATTATTTTCAGAGTCTTAACTTTGATAAAGTATATCTCTTTGGTTTTGAGACTTTAGTCTTTGCAACTTCAGGGATCTTATCTATGCACAATCAGCTTGTAACACTCCAAAGAGAAAGGAAAGCTTGAAATCGCATCATATGACCCCTTTAATGCTGAGATTCGCCTTCATGTCCGTGGAGCCCTGGCGCCACCGTGACAGGGAGCAGACATCCAACGCTGCTAATGTGAAAACAACTGTTCCGACACCTGGCTTGAGGTGGGCCAATCTCATCTCCTCTCTTCTGTGTACCCACAATCCACTTGCCCTATTGACCGGTTCAGCAGCCATGTCAAACGCCTCAAGCAGCCACGACGTCTGGAGATGAGAAGTTATTTCTGTTGCCATAGTTACCACACCCTTTTGGACACATTTAAAGTTGTCTACCTTGCAGGTGCCTTATGGTGAAAGAAATACCTGCGTTTTTAGTATTTCCATGATATGTTAGAACATCTGGGCATCTTGTTTTTCTAAAAGATTATGGCTTTGATTGAAATGTAACCATCAGTGATTATGTTTAGCTTCCCAGAGATGTGATCTCACCTTGATAAATGTTTATTTTTCTCGCCTTATCTTCTAATTCTTCTGTAGTATTTCTTAGAGGCATCAAACTCAGTCAGATAAACAAACAACACTCTTGCAACTGCTTCAGCAAAGTTATGCAAATGAATGATAAGGTGTTAATTATATCAGATAGTACAGCAGGATATTAAAAGATGTTATTTCGTTGTATATTTTTATTGTCTAATTTTCTGCTTAGTATTCATCACGTTGTTTCGCCATGCATACAACTGTTCTGTACAATGGAAACCAGTGTATCAGGGGTTTTCAACCTTTTAGGACATGTGCCCCCCTTTGCACAGTCAAAACTAATCAAGTCCACCAGGTTTCTGATGCAGGACAGGATCATATAGTCCCATATTCAGTTTGGATTTTGATTAAATTATTTAACTGTGCTCTGATTTTAGAGTTACATTGATATCAACTAAGCCTTCGCGTCATCTCCCTCCACAGGTGTAATTAACATTGTGAGAGTCGAGTCACTCTCCCACTCTTTACTGTTAACTTATATTTAGGCGACTGGCATTGTGATCGCTTGAATATACAGCTCTACGTTCAAAATCGTATCCCTTATCGTGCTAAAAACCCATCATTCATGAAGCATTTTTTAATGTTCTAAAAACGTTATGCGATAATTAAGGGAACATTTCATTTCAATCATTTTGAAAACATTATGGAAATGTTAAATTTGAATATTCTCACACAACAGTAACATTTAAAAATGTGAATAGATAAATAAATATTTTGATGAGCATCCAACTGAAACATTTCAGAAAAAAGTTCCATGAACGATGTATAAATAAATATGTATACAACACAAGCAAGATATATATATGTACATATATATATATATATATATATATATATATATGTACATATATATATCTTGCTTGTGTTGCTTAAATTATACACTATGTTCTTCTTGTATTGTAATCCTTGAGGGATTACATTGCGTTTTTAAAAACAATGCTTTTCTGAGCTCATCAGGTACAAATTCTAAGAAGTATTTCTTATTTATGAGATATGACTCTTTATAAGTAAACAACAGCACAGCAACGGATAAGGGTGCTGCAGTAGATGAGATGATAGCAGTCTTTACAAAAAAGAGGAACCAATCCCGTACTTCCCCTCAGGGCCGCATTAACCATTGGGCTAGGCAGGGCTGAAGCCCCGGGGTCCGAGCAAGGAGGGGGCCCCCGTGATTGGCTGTGGAGTAGAATGACGGATATCGGTAGCGCCGATCGCCAAAGCCCCACCACGCCCCTCACTATTTAGCGCTATTATTTAGTGGCGTTTTTGTGTAAATTCCATGCATTAGGCAACCATTAGAGATTAAAACGTCACATTTGAATTTGGTTTACCAATCAAATGCATTTATTATATATTTTACATTTGAACGAACTGTGCACGTAGCCTATCTATCAGGTGATAGATGTATATTGCTTTTTGTGTTTGAACAAACTCTATAGTCCTAGTATATTCGCTTATGGGTTGAGAAATTCATTTTGTACATCATGATGTAAGCTTTTAATTTAAACGCATTTTAAGCATTGTGGTTTAACAACTAATTTAACTGTTCAGGGACATTAAGCAGTGGGGCAACATTCATTTTGGCAAATGTGCGCATTAAGACGGTTTCTGATACGTGCAGGGTGCGCTTGCCTCGTACAGTGCCTGACTAAACTAGTTATTTTTTGCGCCTTGTGTTTAAACGTCCGAATACACATAGTTATGTGTCAAAATGCCTGTCTCCTCGTCAACGCAGTAATTTGTGTCTTAAATGAACGTTAATAGTTAAAGATAAAGCTTATAAAGCAAGTGTAGTAGTAGGCTATGTGAGATCCTAATATGATGAGATTTTAAAGGGATAGTTCACCCAAAAATGAAAATAGTCATAATTTACTCAGCCACAAGTTGTTCTGAACCTGTATGAATTTCTTTGTTCTCCTCAACATAAAAGAAGATATTTTGAAGAATATTCATAACCACCAAGAAGTTTCTAGTCCCTGTTGACTCCAATAGTGTTTTTTCTCTCCATACTATGGAAGTCATGGGGGCACAGAAACTGTTTGGTTACCAGTATTGTTCCAAATATAGTATACGTTTGCATTCAACAGCAGAAGGAAACTCATACAGGTTTAGAACAACAACATAACTTAAATTTTTGGATGAACTATTCCTCCAAAGCAACCTAATATAGCTGCTGTTGCCATTTATGTCAATAATGAAAATTAAACATTAGAAAGAAAATCACTCACGGTCCTTGACCGAATCGCTTTTGTAAAATAATGTATATTGAATTTATACAGTGAAGACTATTCAGTCTATTTGTTGTCTATTTATTTTATACAATATAATATTTCTTATTCAGTGCTTTAAGTGTTTGTAGGTCAATTTCTTTGTTCTATTGTAATTCATGACACTCATGAAGTTTACTTGTCTTCAGTAAGTTTGTTTTTACGTAGGCTAGTATTTTTTTTATTTTGTGATATTGGAATTAGTAGCAAGAATTATGAAATTGCAATGCATCAGAAATTTAGATTGGATAAAAATCCTATTTTAAGCTATATATATCATTATTGTGATGGGGGGCCCTGCAGTAAGTCATAGCCCCAGGGCCCAGCGAGGTCTTAATGTGGCCCTGCTTCCCCTGATATGTTCCCATCCCCCTTTTGAGCTGAATACATGGGAGCAATGAAAAGTCTTGCAGATGCTGCAGCTACACACACACACACACACACACACACACACACACAGACAAAAGCACTAAACACAACCCATCACTCCAACTTCCCTACTTGAGCTTGTATGTTGTAATCTGATAACAACTCCTTGTACTCAAACTCACCCACACACACACGCTCACACACACAAACAAACTCAATCAATGTGTGTGTTCTCACGCCAGTGGAACCGCCTCTCCTTTCATTTGGATCATCATCTGGCCAGTGCGGTGAAATACTGTTTTGCCGTAGGGCAGATTCTCTCAGATCTCTATTTTATATCCGTCTAATGACAGTGAAATTGCCAAAGCTCTAGCTCTTTTAGATTTAGAGTGCAGCCACAGTTCATTTTATCCTAACAAATGTTGCCTTAACATTGGGAAATGTAAGGTTTAACAAGCTTAGACTTTCTAAACCTCATTGTATAATTCATTCAATTTCTGCTGTGGACATAAACCTCAAATCGTGCGATCAGATGTATGAATTTTATAAAATTATTACGCATCCCTCTGGAATGCTCGATTCTGATTGGTCAGTCACGAACAGGGAATGTTCTCAAAACGTTCTGGCAAGGTTCTCTCTTCTTCGTTTGGAGTTATCTGGTCTTTAATAATGTTCTCAAAAAGTTAGGAACAAAAATAAATTTTTTATTTCTGCAATATTTTAGTTGGACGAGCATCTAACGTTTTTTTTAAATGTTACTGCTTGTTTAAGAACATTCAGAGAACATTTAAGTAACGTTCCCATAATGTTTGCAAAAAATATCCAATTTAATTTTCCGTTAATGTTCGCGAAACAAAAGAAAACGTTTCAGTTATTGATTGCATTGAAATGACCTCAGATGGCTTTTAAATATTACTGTAATATTGTACTGTAAAATCATTCTTGTCATTTCCTCATTTACATTAACGTGTGACCTCAAATGAGGATCTGTGTCCTGCAATAAAGCAGTTTACTTCGATGCGCTGTGTAAATTTAGTTCCCTTTCATGGGAACTTCGAACTGCGTCCTCTAGGGGTCGCTATGGGGAACGCCTCGTCGTGACCCGTGTCTGAAGCATACATTGAAAAAACACCAACAACATGTTGTTGTTGCGACAGCCATGACGTCACTACCGGTGCGACTATAGTATAAATAGGCTCCGGGAGAACACATCATCCTCTTCTTCGTCTTCATTGACTTTGTTTGAAGTGTGCATTTCTGTGGTAAGAGCGATCTCTATTCATATCATTATGGCGAGCACTAGCAAAGCGTTTAGAGGATGTGTGCATCCGTGTTGACGTTGTTTAACATCTGATGACACACACGATCTATGCGTTATTTGTTTGGACGAAGAGCATGCACGCGATGTCTCCGAGGGGGCAATCGGCGTGCACTGCGAGCGTTTTTCCAAGGAAAAAGCTCCGCTCTCGTTTGTCTCTCTTTTCAAGGAAAGAGGGGCAGCCATCTGCTTCCCGCGATTCACGACCCGCCGCTGCTGAGGCACAGAGGAGAATGCGCTCATGGGGATCGCAGGTGGATCTGGCCAATGAGTTTTAAGAGGGGTTTTCCCTCTCGCGATCGTCGGCTGTGGACGAGAGTGAGCCGCTGGAGGATGATGTTATTTCATTAACATTTTCTGATCCAGTGATCCACTGATCCTGATCCACTTTTCTGAAATCCTGTATGGTAAGGGTTACACGTTGTGAGCCTCGTTCCCTTTCTCTGAGTTGCTTTAGACCCTGGTAACAAGGGTCTCTGTCGACACACTCTGGAAGCATCGCTCCCCTCACCATTGAGGGTTACTGTGAGCATGGTGTCTTCTTTCGAGCGTTTAATTCTCTCTGAGGAGTTGGATTCCTTGCTCCATGGGCTGTTCTCGTGGTAGTGCTGAGCAGTGCTCCCCTTTTATCAAAGGGTTAAACCTATGAGCACGCTACTCCTTCTGAATTCGGAGTTCTCCTCTCACATGAGAAGTTGAGTTCTTTGTTTTTCCAGAGCACCTGGAACCAGCAGCATCAGGCGAATTAAGCCCTTCCTCTGCCTCTCTGATGCACTGAGTGTTTGGCTAGCTTGCAATACGCTTACCCTTCTGATTCTACAATCACGCTGTAAGTCGAGCAGCCTTTCGTTGAGAGCTGGGTTTGTGCTCCCTCAGCTAAGGCTAGTCACTCCAGCATTATAAGCCTTAGATCGAGTTGATGACTTCTCAAACATAGCGTTTTTGGGATGCACCATTTCCATCTATGGGCTGCTCTTTCAGAGTGCCACGAGAACCCCTCCCATTAAAATGGTATTGTTTAAAATCCATGTTATGCACCCCTAGAGGACGCAGTGTCTCGTTCCCTACTCAGGGAACCATGGTTACATATGTAACCTGAGATGCTCTCTCTCTGCGTGGTCAGCGACGGCCAACCAGCTTTCATGCACAAATCTGTCGCAGCAGGTAATTGTGGGTAGAGCGCTGTAATAAACATCCAGTAGGTTTACAGTAGCTGCAGCTGTGCACACATAGATTATGTCATCGCTGTTAAAGGCCCACAGAATGCTTAACTTGGCACATTTTGTTCTAACTTTGAAAAGTGAAAAATTACTTTTCTCTGCAGAGGACAGATTCATCTATTTTTTATATGTGTATATAAAAGATGACTTTTCATTAATCACAATCCCAGGTTATTCATCAGGAACAGGGAAGCAGGGGAATCCGGCTAATTTATGGTGTTCCTTTGGCGCTTTTTGGATGATATAAACTGTTCTGTCTAGGCTACAATCTATGTTGCTTTATTCTCGCCTTAAAGATTGGTTTTGAGTGTCAAAAGTAGGATTTTAGTAGCAAGTTCAGCTTGGTTTAGCTGGTCACAACTCATCCATCCCGTAACTCTCTCGGTTTGGTGGCAGGTTGCTGGCAAACAACCTTTTACTGGATGCCGTCAGCTCATAAGCACTTCAATGCAAACTAGCAACATTTTAAAATGGAATTTGCATGCTGAACTTTTCTATCAAAATTGCCTTTTTACATGGCAGATTTTAAAATTGCATGAATAATAAAGCAACACGAACTAAGGTAATAAGAATTTTGATTGAATTTGGCTTGCAGTCTTTCTCCCATTACTCTGCGGCTGCAGTATGTTTTGGTTATTGGTTTCTGCTCATTTACTGTTTGAGAAAGACACAACATGCAGTGCATTAGCAATCAGAGCATTGTGGAGCTGGCCAATACAGTGAGCAAACACAATTTATTCCATAATCACCAATGATAAAGTTGGTGATATAGTTGCAAATATGGTTAATCTCTGACATTACCCAGGTTTGTGAGAATACAGTGCAGAATATCTGAATAGCTGTGACATTTCCAAACGCAGCATTTCATCTTTGTTTTCTTAGACAGCCTTATGTTCATTGCATAGTACCAGACTCTGAGTAGTTTGTAATATATATGATACATGATATAAAGAAGATTTGAATGCTTTCTGAAGAAAATATGAGTGACTTTTGTGTTGTTGTACCAAGCTGAAATCATATATCCAATCACTTTGAAAAGTAATAGCATACCTCTCCTCAATAAGCAGCATAATTTTATGTATTATTCGTTTTTATGGCAAAAAAAAATAACCACTAATTAGTTTACAACAAAAAGTACAATTTAAAAAGTGATTGAAACTGACAGACTATGGCAGACTAACTCTCTAACAGCTTTATTTCCCATGTCTCATACATCTTTTTTGATAACTTTTTTTTTTTTTTTTTAGGACACTTGACAACCAGAAAGACGTTTCTGCACAGGTGCTCACTGAACACCTCAGAAGATTTCAATCAGGTAATTACCTCTAAAACATGCAATAATAACCCAGGCATTTGTTTCAGCCAAACTGGCGTAATCAAAGACTCATCTGGAGAGGAGTTTTCTTTCGCATTTCTCCCATCAAAAGCAGTTTGATTTGTGCATTGTATCCATTTGTAATGTTTGTCTCTAATTATATTTATTATATTAATATAAAAGAAGAGTTATGGATTATATTGATTCACAGATATTCTGTCAGAGCTTTCAAGCAGCTGCAAAAGAATAGTTCATCCAAAAATGAAAAGGGTAGCAAATATAACAATTCTGAGTTTATATCTCGCAAATCTGAGTTTATATGTCGCAATTCAAACTTTTTTCCCAGAATTCCTTGAAACAGTACAATTTTTTTATTATTATTTTTTAATCCTGTGGCAAAAACAAGCTTCCATATAATACAGCTCACATTTTTTTTGCTACCGGGTCGCACGAACGTTTTTGGAAAAATCTTAGATATGACACTCTATTATTTATTGTACGTTAATGATTGTTCTAATTATTCTGTATTTTCGTTTGTTGTATGCGATTTGCTATGGAGTAACAATTTGATGATTTCATGTAAATTAAATGTTCAATTAGTAAATGTATGACTGTTCGGATCTGTCATATATTAGGGGTTAAACAGATCGCACCTGATCCATGATACATTTAGCATGCATGTGATTCACAGATAAATTTGCCAATGTACACATTCAGGCGATTTTAAACCACAAGAAGAAGCAGCAAAAGAGAACTGGATTAGTTACTCGCACTGATTTCCAAGGCGTGCACGCACACACATGGGTGATTCTATAATTGCAGGTACATTTGGTGTCCGAAGTCATTATTTTTTTCAGCTTTTTTTCAAATGGTTATATTTTTAATTATTTTAATAATTTCTTACTTATTGTTATGAATTACAAGATGTTACAGTCAATAACAATATAATAATTTGTGTAAAAAGTCTCTTATATAGCTCAAAATATAGCTCAAAATCATGATTTCTTGTTGTCCGAATTAGTATTTTTTTCCCTCATGTATCGTGTAATCAAAATATTTTATTGTACTTTTCTTTTTGTAATATTTCATTCATTTTATTTATAAAAGTCCTAAATACTAATTTACTTGTAAGCAGGTGTTGGTTGTCAACAGTTCAGAAGACGTGAAATAAAGTGCATGCATTCGTAATAAAACGTCCCTCACACGGCTCCGGGGGTGAATAGAGGTCTCCTGTAGACGTTTTATTACGGATGCGCGCACTTTATTTCACGTCATCTGAACTGTTGACAACCGAACACCCGCTTACCACCATTTAAAAGGCTTGGAGGGGCCAGGACAATTTTTAATATAACTCCAATTGGATTCGTCTGAAAGAAGAAAGTCACATACACCTAGGATGCTTTGAGGGTGAGTAAAACACAGGCTAATTTCATTTTTGGGTGAACTAACTCTTTAATTCTACAACATTACATTGTTTAAAAATAACTTTTTTCTTATAAAAATGTGTGTCCATAAATCTTGCGTCAACTCTGTTACCATACCATATGTTGCCTTTAAATTGGTGGAATTATCTCCCACACCTATGTAAGATGCAGGAAATGATGACACTTTCCCTCACTGATAAGATCTGAAGCACTGAAAAGTCTGTGTGCTCTCTCTGAGAAAATATTTTAATCTAAAAAGTTCTTATACCAAGAGTTATTTTGAAGAAAGTAAACGCTGTTACCACAATATCAAAAGGAAAACAAAATGTATTACTGATCACAAATTGGGTTATTTAAAGGTATTTTAATCATGATTTCATTAGTGCCATGTGCTTTTAGCATTTATGCTAATTCATATATTTTCTCCTGATAGAGCACTTGTGTTCACTAACTCTTTGCTTAAGTTGACGTGATGTTTTACCAACATAGCCTAAACCACAAGGACAACGAATCTAATAAACAACATGAGTGGAGACACAAGTTACAGAGTTGATTCTATATGTTTTACCCGTTCTTGGATGATAGAAGAGGGAAGTTTTGGATGTATTATTGCACTGAGCGTAATTACCACACTTATGGTTGCCATTTGGTATAAGAACCAGGAGTATCACTTTTCAAGCGAGCATGTACCAAATAATCTTTTACATTTCTGGAACGTCTGTACACAATTAACGGAGGATGCTGAAAGATAGAACTCAACTCAGGGTCAGAGGATAATAAGTACCAATATATTTTTTTTAATCGATCTCATCAAAAAAGACTTAGAAGAATGAGTTGTAATAAAAGTAAAAGAACATTTCTTTACTTTTTTGTTTTCTTTTTTAACAACTCAGAGCATGTTTTTTGGAAAGAGGTATTAAACGCTTCATCAATCCAATCAGAAGGATAACCTCTATCTAACTGGCTTTTCGGAAGTCCATTTTTTAAGGAAGTCGGATGAAAGCTAGTTGCAAGCAACAAAATGTTGCGATCCATATCTTTTGTGTACAAAGTCGTTATCAACTTGTCTTCAATTTTGCACCCACATATCTAGAAAATGCACTCTAGACGAATTAACCTCCAAAGTAAATTCTAAGTTCTCATCAAAGTTATTAAGAATAGACACAAATTCCTGAATCTCATTTTTATCTCCCCAAAAAATACAAAATATATAATCAAAATACATCTAGCGTAGTGTTAGTTCTGGCAGGTCACGTTAGTCAAGCTCGCATCAGCTGACTCTCAGCTGATCCCCATCTACCTATGGGAATACAACACCTATCTAAGCATTCATATATAAGGTCCCTCAGTATTATCAGCAGTTTTCGCATTGCTCAATAGCTAATTACCCTCCTCCATCCCCAACTCCTCCTCTGTCAGTCAGGATTCAGCCTTCTGATTCTCCTTTGAATCAGACTAATTCTAAAATGTGTACATAAAATTATTGAACTTTAACAATATCTGCAATACATTTATGTTGGTTCTGTTCTGTTTACCCTGGGGGGGCTATCGTTGCTCTCCCTGCTCTCATCCATGCTAGGCTGCATGGATGCGCAGGGAGTTCTTGCCCAGAACAGAACCATACCGCCAATCCAAACTGTATGCTAATTGTGAGTCATCTTTGACGATAGTGGTCCTGACAGAACTATACCATTTAATAATACGTGAACAAAAATGATTTTTTTCCGGCATTGAATACATAACAATGTTCAAAGTAACCCATAAACAAATTGGCATAATTAGGGGCAAAAATCGAACCCATAGCCATCCCACGTATCTGAAGAAAAAAATCTTTGTCAAAACTGGAATGACATCACCATGTGACGAGAAAAAAATGTCTTAGGGCAATGAGTCCTTTCTCGTGTGAGATGTTAGTATAAAGGCTCGTTATGTCCAAAGTTAATAATAAAGAAGTTTCAGGTAAACCGTTTAACTCAGAAATCGTATTGATGAAGTCCATTGAGTCCCTAATACAAGATGGTAGCACCTGCACGAAAGGTTTGATAAAAAAATCTACATATTGAGATAGGGGAGACAAAGGGGAATTAGTAGACGAAGAGAAGGGAAGAAAGTAAACGCTGTTACCACAATATCAAAAGGAAAACAAAATGTATTACTGATCACAAATTGGGTTATTTAAAGGTATTTTAATCATGATTTCATTAGTGCCATGTGCTCTTAGCATTTATGCTAGCAAGTGGAGTTTTGGCAAAAATCAAATAAATTTTTCAATTCTGTTACCGTCAAACTCTGTTACCAAGGTAGAGTAACAATGCTGACAATAGTGTAACAGAATTGACAGTCCACCAGATAATTCTGTCAATTCTGTTACTTTACAATTCTGTTACTTAAAGGGTCAACTCTGTGTATGAACTATTTTCACAAAAAAACTATACAGTTGTTGTTTAAAATCTCATAAACATTATTGAGATATGATGCACCCTTATAATATTTCAACAGCATTTCTCTCTTTTTTTACTGGATATTGTATATAATACATTTTCAGATGAAAAATATTTGCTCCAAGTGGACAATTCTGTGAAGACATAGGTATTTCTTTTATTTTTAAGGTATGCATTGGTGAAATATTATCTCAGTTCCAAATGTTGGAATGTAAGGACTGTTTGTCTAATGATACAAGAAATGTTTTTCCTTTTATGATTTATTGTTATTTCTACACATTGCCTAATTTGTCCATAACAGAGTTGACAAGCAATACCATAAAGACATATGTTTTTTCATTAAAAATAAAAAAAAAAAAAAAGCAACTTGTGTTTGGCAAGCACTGAATTATTAAAATTGAATATGTTTTCAATAAGATACTGGAAAGAATTTGTTAGTGAACAGATTTTTTTTTCTGAACTTTATGAAATGCCAAATGTATCTCCAATTATAGAATCACCCACATGCACAGAGATGTGTTTCAGACACTAACAAAGGTTAGTCTTTTGAATGAGTCAATTGATCCAGTGCATAAACCGGATCTGAAAGATTCTTTCACAAAAAAAAAAAAAAAAATGACATGAACCTGAGCATTTAATTACAGAATACTCATTTCTGGTGAACTATTGCTTTAAAGAGAAGACTTTTCGCTCAAATGAAGTTTAAAATGAGTTCACAAAGTCTGGAACTGAATCAGTCTAAATGTTAATGCATTTCAATAGATTTACTGGACCGACGCACTCATATGCATGCTCTACAGATAATTTTGTTTGTGTTTTCTGTTGTTTTATAGCTAGTTATTTTTTATCATTTCATAATGATGGGTTTGTCCCATCCTGTGATGACCAGCTACAAATTATAGCTACATTGGTCCCTTTTTCTGTCAACTGCAAGAACATGCACTCAAGGCTAAGTGGTGCTCCATAAACGGCCTTGTTAAAACTCTGTTCTCTTTATTATGCTAGGTAGTGCTAGAGTGAAAAAAAAAAAAAACAGACTAGATCTCCACTTCAGTTAATAAAAAGCTTTTGTGGAAATAACACTTTTCCAGGCTGTCTGAACTACTTTTAGTGGACCGACATGAGGAGACTATAATGTAAGAACTAAATAACTTGCTAAGTTTTTCGAAATCTCTAACCCTAAGTATTAAACTTCCATGTTTTTTATTTGTTTGTTTTTGCATTTTTTTTTAATCCTACACTGTTCAGACGATTTTTGCATGGTGAAGGATAAAATCGGTTGAAAAAATGCTTTAGACGTACATTAAAGAAGTAACGGCTCTTTAAAGGGATAGTTCAACCAAAAATGAAAATTCTGTGATCAACTGTCATCAGTTACATAACTTACATCAAGTTTTTTTTCCCAACCTGTATAAATTTCTTACAGCTGTTGAACACAAAATAACATATTTTGAAGAAAGTATGTAGCCAAACAGTTGACGGTAACCACTGACTTCCATAGTATTGGAAAAAAAATACTATGGAAGTCAATGGGTACCGTAAACAGTTTGGTTTGGTTTTGTGTTCAAGAGAAGAAAGAAACTCATGTAGGTTTGAAACAAGTGAAAGGCAAGTAAATGATGACAGAATTTTCATTTTTGGGTGAACTATCCCTTTAACACCAAGAATGTTAACTTTAAAGATAACTATATTATCTTTAAAGAAACAGAAAATATTGTGACAAATTGCAGCATTATGTAAAAAGAGGAGAGGAACTTTGCTTTGAGAACGTGACATGGGGACGGAGCGGTCTGCCTCCTCTTTGTTGAATTCTGGCAATCTTCTGTTGTTTATTGTCGCAGAACAGATGGTTTACAGTGTGATTTCTATAATGTGTAGGTGTGTAATGTGGGGGGAAAAGCAGTGGTCTATTTATACCAGGTAGGTTCAGTTAACCATGCTTTTGAATCAGAGGGGCAGATGAGGATGTTGATCATTTGAGAATTGTGAAATTGAATGTCTTTCTCAAGAAATGTTGGAGTGTGTAGGAGAAGGGTTTCCAGAGATTGTGTGATGTTCATTACAGCTCTTTTGAGAAGGCTAAAACATCTTAAATGAAAAAAAGTTTCAGTACTTTTGTGATTGTAGTCTAACCTAATTTTAGGCTTAGGAGGCCTTGCTGTCATGACAACCTCTGGAACACGGTGTTCTGTTTCGTTACCACATTTGTTTGTGGGTTATATGGTTTCCTTCCTTCTGTTTTCAGAGAAGTCTACGTACTGTAGTAGTGTATGTCACTTGTGTAAATCATTTAAAAGAGTACAATGCACGGCAGGAGAAAAAAATTCACAAGATAAGATGCATCTTAAATATTTCACATGTTTCTCCTACACAGCGATGTGATTGGATGACGGGCAAATGACTTTTTGCCAAATGAGGCAAAGTGCCTCCTACTGGCAAAGAATGAATTTACATGTTCAATAAGCTTGTCTGCTGTTTTTGTTCAGATCAATGTGAAAATCGACCCATATTTTTACGCAGCAAACACACAGAGTTGTAAATGTGAACTGGTGGATCGACAAGAAGATAATGCATTATAATAATCTAAACATTTAAGACAGTAAAATATATGTATATGTTATTTCATTAATATAATAATTGATTGATAATAATTGTTTAAATTAATCTAATAATCAATATTTTTAACTTTTTTAACATTTTCTTAAAAATGGTTTCAAGGCTGAAATGTGAAGTTTATTGTTTTATAAAACATTTAGTTTTTGTGAAAACCTGTATCGGAACTGTAAATCATTCTTTTTACAGTCATTTTCCAGTTTAATATGTTACCGTAGACATTGCTCTACCCCGCTCATATGGTATTCATTTTATTTGTGCAGGTCTTAAAAAGTCTTACATTTGAGCTTAAAAATCCTGCAGATAGGTCTACACTGTTGTAAATGTACTCCAATAATCCTTGTTTTATTTACAACTTATAAGAAATATTTTTTATTTATTCATTTATTTATTCTATTTATTTTACAGTGTATAAATTCAAACATTTTTCAGCAATTCCTTCCAATGCCAAATTATCTGAATTGTCTCCAACATTAATTTTTATACATGTATAATTTAACTATATCAGCAATTCTTTCATATATAACTAATATGTATTTTGTCGTTTTTTATTATAAATTATTAGGAATTAAATGAGAAACACCTGAGGGATAAAAGTTAATTTTTACATTTCCTAAGTCAATTGTGAGGCACGCTTGCAATGCAGTTACTTATTTGGTTGCTAAGGTGTTCTGGGTGGTTGCAAAGTGTTTCACCAAGTCTCTAAGTGTAAATATGACTCATTTCCCTCCTTACATGCAAGTCTGTGGTATTTTTTTCACACATTTTATTAACCAACTAATTAAATTAGCTTGACCTAGCACTGTTGATTTCTTTTTACATCTATATAATAATAATAATAATAATAATAATAATATATATAAAAAAAGATAATACATAAAAATATATTAAAATGTAATAAAATAATACACTTCTCTCCTTTATGTTTGTTGCATATACACAAAAACAGACCCGACACAAAGAGCTGCGTAGACAATGAGTTACAGTGCTGATACACACAATGTGAGAGAGGCTGGCATTAACATAGTTTGAATTGTAGACAATAGCTGATGAGACGGGCATAAAAGAGGACTGGCAGATGTGGACACGAGTGAGGGGCCTCACCAGCGAGAAGGACTGAGCGTGAGAGGAAGTTCAACGTTAGGGCGTGGTCAATCATCTAACCAACTTCCATATTTTCTCTGTTATAACAGACTTGTTTATAACAGACTTTGTTTGACTCTGATTGGATGTGGTACGCAAGATCAAAATGAACAGCAAGGTAAGTGAAATCAAACAGTAGATATTTAAGCATACGCTTATATTTTGAGTTTCTGAGCTTGAGTATTACACATATGCTACAAGGTAAGCAGAATAGCGCATCTGAGAAAGACAGAGATGTAGAGATAGAGAGGAAAATGATATGTGTAGCCAGATGCACACGTGCTTCAAGCATGTGAGATCACTGTGGATCAGCCTATTAATTTGTCTGATCCATCGATCATGTAAGACCCAGAGGACCATCTGTCTTTAGAAACAGGTGAACGCACTCACTCACCTGCAGAAGAAAAGGAAGTACACAGCCACAGTTCAATACATGCTTGCCCTCACATGGATCAAAGTGGCTACTTCTAATGAAAAAGGTCTTGGAGGCCACAAAATAAAATAGAAACGGAGCAAATAAATTAGTAATATTAATAATAAATGTTTATTTATTCATTGTTGTCATAAAAGTTAGGACAAGTAAAACATAAGCTTAAAACGGTCAGCTGGGTGTATTTCACTCCAAAATCAGAAGAAAAAAAAACTAAAAAAAAATTTGTGAGAGGAAAATGAGGCCTATTAGTACATTTAAAATGTGACTTTGTTAGATTTGTCATGAAAATCACAAAATATAATTTATATATATTTTTTTTTTTTACTCTTTTTATGACAGCTTATAAAGTTGCATTCAACCTTTTATTTTAATAGTTAATGCCATGTTCTATAAAGTTAGAAATATTACTTTGAAAGCTCTATCCAGTGTGACTATATTATTGGATAGATCCGTTGAGACATTGAATTATGTTCATACCTCACTTTCACTCTATTAATGTGCATTTCTTTATGACTCAGTCGTCTCTGCATTAAAAGGTGTTATACAAGACAGGAATGACTGGCTTGATCTAACCTTTCGACAAATTGAATGTTTAGTAGTAACACGTGGCAGCAGTTCACAATTACAGGAAGTAGTGTGAAGCAAGACTCACATGAATTGTATGTGGGCACCACAACCATTCCTATTTGCTGTTGTAGTGGAAAGCGGAGATAATTGTAACATCATTTGGCTTTTGCTCATTTATTCAGAAAATGTTTAGCCTAAAGCTTTGATATGATGCATTAATAATCTTTGACATGTCAGAAGTCATTACTTGTGTTAATTAAATGTATAACTTAATTGAGTCCGATACAATTAAGCTGTAAGGACACAAAGGCTTCATGCTGGGTTCTCTATATTCCGATTTCAGCAGAACATGCTATGGCCACGTTTCTGCTGGCTTAGGGAAAGCTGTTACAGACAGGAACATTGAACAATTTGTTGTACTATTGTTAACAAATCAGACCAGACAGCGTGAAACTATTCAAACAGCATTTATGTAGAGATAACTTTTTTAAATGTATGTATGATTTAAACGATTGTAAATTAAATTTTAACCTAAACTCAAAAATAATGCTCAAAAAACAAGCAAATAAAATAAATATTGTGTTGGTTGTTATTGATACCATTTCTCTCTTTGATTGTTAGAAAATGTTATCCCTACTTATCAACAAGACAAATATAACAACATTTGCTCCATTTAAATCTGATTTTCACTATTAGTTTTGACACTGGCACAACTTACCCCCGAAGCATCGGACATAGTTTAGCCCACATTATTTAAAGAAATAAATACATTTATTGAGCAAGAACACATTAAATTGATCAAAAATGACATTAAAGACTTTTAATGCATTTTTGTAAACAAAAGTTCTGTTCCAAATAAATGTTTTGACATTTTTATTCATCAACGAAAGTTTTATTCATTATTATTAAGCAGCAAAACTGTTTTCAACCGATAGTAATCAGAAATGTTTGTTGAGCAGCAAATCAGCATATCAGAATAATTTCTGAAGGATCATGTGACACTGAAGACTCCAGTAATGATGCTGAAAATTCAGTATCGCATCACAGGTTAAAATTGCATTTTAAAATATACTCAAACAGAAGACAGTTGTTTTAAATTGTAATAATATTTCACAATTTTGCTGATTTGATTGTATATTTGATTAAATAACTAGAGCTTTGGTGAGCATAAGAGACTTCCAAAAATATTTTTAAAACATCTTACTGACCCCAAACTTCTGAAAAGGTGAGTATTTTTCCATTTTGGAAAAATAAAATGCTTATTTTTATAATCCATGGCGTATTTTAACACCTTCCATGATATATGCCTGTCATGCAGACAATCTGACATGAAAAAAAAAAAAAAAGTTATTTATTATTTTTTCTCATGTGATGGATCTTTTTGCGTTTGCCAGATAAAGGGGTTGACACAGTTTACTTACCCCACACTCCTTGACACCCTAAGACTCTGCTATCATTGGTTCATATTTAAAGCCGTGAGCTTTGGCCAAGTCTGCGACTGTCTGTTCTTTCACACCTACAGAACCGCTTTATTTTTGGTCCTGCAGTTGTTTGATTATACTAATGGAGAGCTTGGTGCCTGTAATGCTGGCCTGTCATCTGATGTGTCATAATCCAGTGTTTGTGTTATGTGCTTGCTCATGTCACTGTTGCCAAGTAACCCCTCCCCTCAGATACACTGGAAGCCTTCTATTGTTGGGCTTTTATGGATCAAAAGGCACACATTTCCAAAACAACCACAATTGATTGGCTAATGATAATGTTGGGACATGTCAAGACATTTCATCTCAAATGCTCTCATTACACGGGTAGAATGTTTACAGTAGCAAGAGAGAACCGTAAAGCACCATGACACATGCATGGTTGCTAAATATTTAACATTCAAATCTAAAATGACACTACTTACAGTATTCTAGCATTCAAAAGTTTGGGGTTGGTAAGTTATGCTCACCCATGCTACATTTATTTGATCAACAATACAATAAAAACAGTAATATTGTGAAATATTATTTCAATTTAAAATAACTGTTTTATATTTTAATATATTGCTAAATGCAATTTATTCCTGTGATGGAAAGCTGAATTTTCAGCAACATTACTCCAGTCTTCAGTGTCACATTATCCTTCAGAAATCATTCTAATATGCTGATTTGCTGCTCAATAAACATTTATTATTATTATCAAAGCTGGAAAAAAATATATATATTGTGCTGATTTTTAAGAATTATATTCTTAGGATTATTTGATGAATAGAAAGCTCAAAAGAACAGTGTTTATTGATTGATTGATTGATTGATTGTCTGACTGATTGTAAAAATGTAAACATCTTTTCTGACACTTTTATTCATTTTATTGTGTCCTTGCAATCAATAAATAATCCATTTCTTTTAAAAAATACCTTAAAAAGGCAATCTCTTATTCAGTCTGGTTCCATTCTGGTACTGTATATAAAGCACACGTTTCACTATCCAGTCAATTCCAAATAGATAAACTTTTTTTTTTCCTCCAATATTACAAATGTCACATTATGGAAGTAAAATGGGTTCACATTGCTTTAAAGTTGCAATAGAATAGAATACTGAAATAACAGCAATGCTTTGTGGGAAAATCTCAAAGTAATTTTGTACAGCCACCTTTTTTCACACTCAAGGAGAAGTGTTTTTAACCGGTTTGTGTACTTGTGATTGTGGGTGTTTTCTCTTTTTCAGATCCTGTTGCGAGGGGCCGCCTTTTTTCTGTTACTCATCTTCGGAAGTGAGTTATCATGATTCTTCTCCTCTCTCTTTCACACACGCACACACACCGTCTTTTATTACATTACACGTACACATCATAAACATTTGTCAGCATAATCTGATAAAGCCTATTTTTAATAAAATCCTACATTACCCAAAACCACGAATGACCAGCAGGTCTAATCTTTTTCAGATGAATACTTCCAATAAAAGATTGATTATAGCCGTTCTGCAATAATCACAGTGTTTGCCAGTAGAATTGCTCAGTCTCATGTGGCCATTCATCTTAAGAAGGGATTCATTGGAAAAACTGCACGTAGCTGGAAAATGCACACAAATATGCCGCGACCCATCTCTGCTAGACCACAATTAGTCCTTGTTCTGTGGCAGGGTCTATGAGAGGCCTGCCTTCATTACAAACCACTGCACTCTACATCACCACACTGTTATTATGCCAGCCTCAGAATACATTTGCATTCATCTGCTGCTTGTGTGTGTGTAATCTTGAACTCTGAAGCCGGCCAGGATCATTGTGGTGAATGTGTTCTTCAAACACTCATAAGTCATAATGGTGTCAGAAGGAGATTGTTGGTTAATGCTCTATAAAAAAAATTCAGATGCTCTTGTAACAATCTCAGATATTTGTCTCTGCAGCCTTAATGAAAGTATCAAATTAATATTCTCTCTCTCTCTTTCTCTCCTTCTGTAGTTTTATTTGACACTTTGTGATTTGTGTATGAATGCTAAATGGTATTAGATATTAGTCTTTAAAGGGGCCATAACACACACATAGTTTCGGCCAAACTCACGTTAAAGGGTTAGTTCACCCAAAAATGAAAATTAGCTTGTGTTTTACTTACCCTCGAAGCATCCTAGGTGTATATGACTTTCTTCTTTCAGACGAATCCAGTCGGAGTTATATTAAAAATTGTCCTGGCTATTCCAAGCTCTGTCATTGCAGTCAGCGGGTGTTGCAGTTGAACAGTCCACAAGTCGTCAAATAAAGATTGCGCATTTATAATAAAACATGCCGCAGACGGCTCCGGGGGATGAATAAAGGCCCCCTGTAGCGAATCCATGAGTTTTTGTAAGAAAAATATCCATATTTCAAACGTAATAAACACTTTTCTCTCACTTCCGCTGACTGTCATACACTGAAGCAGTTCCGGTGGATGACGTAAGACGCGCGGCGTTGCGTGATTAGTGACGAATGCGGAGAGAGAACAAAACAAAACGCCAGTCACGAATTAGAAGCACAAACCAAAGATTTGCAAAGAAAAATGTCGGAGGATTTTCCTTTGCTAAAGTAAGGAAGTAAGGAAACTTTGCTTCCTTTGCCCCTATTAAACAAACTCGCGAGACTAGCATACTGTATCTCAGAGGCGCGCGCGCTGCGCATACGTCATATGCCTTCCGCCGGAACAGATCCGCGTATGACAGATAACGGAAGTGAGGTATTTGTTTATTTATTTTAAGTATTTGTTTTCATTCAGTTTAAATGTTATTGCCCTTATATGTTCTTTGTTCTAAAAACTGCAAAAAAAAAAAAAAAAAGATGACGGAAGTGAGAGAAAAGGGTTTATTACGTTTGAAATATGGATATTTTTCTTACAAAAACTCATGGATTTGCTACAGGGGGCCTTTATTCATCCCCCGGAGCCGACTGCGGCACATTTTATTATGAATACGCGAGCTTTATTTGACGACTTGTGGACTGTTCAACTGCAACACCCGCCGACTGCAAAGATAGAGCTTGGAATTGCCAGGACAATTTTTAATATAACTCCGACTGGATTCATCTGAAAGAAGAAAGTCATATACACCTAGGATGCTTCGAGGGTAAGTAAAACACAAGCTAATTTTCATTTTTGGGTGAACTAACCCTTGAGTACCTATATAGTAGTATTGCATACTTCATATCTACGAAGAATCTTTAGTTTGATCAGATTTATAAAATAAAGATACAGCTTTACGCTTCTCTCCGAAAACAGCCGAGCTCCTGGAGGCGTGCCGTGGGCGGAGCTAAAGAGTCGCGAGCACATTCGTGTTGTTTACATTAAGCCAAGTTCACACTACACGACTTTAAACCTCGGCAGATCGCTGTGCTGTTCAGACTACATGACTTGGTGTCTGTCTTGAAGTTGAAGTCCTTGAAGTGACACTATATGTGAATGATCCGCAACAGGGGGTGACACACTACAACTCTGTCTACACGGTCCCCAAACCACGTTTTGTCACGAAAACACATGTGAGAAGTTGAACGCGAAACAACAAGTGAAACAGGGGTTGTTTATTTGAAAATGGACGTCGGGAAGAAATTAGTGCTGCAAGCTGTTTGCGTGATGATCTGTTCAGAAAAATTTCGCTCCATTTCTTGTGTCCAAACTTTTCTTAAAGCCATGCTGCTGCTGCTGGTTTTCTTCCACTGTCCTCAACACATGCCTTGGTCTCTCATTGGCTATAGCTCGTTGTGACACCTGACACCGTGTGATGTCGGGTCGGCCGACAGGTCCAGATATTTTGCATGCTAGATATTCGCCAATAACCCGCTGATTTGTCCCCGATCACAGCCCGACCTGTCGGTGAGCTCATTGACTTGCAAATCGGGCTTAAAATACCGTAGTGTGAATTTTTATTTATATGACCTTACGTGGCGATTGCAAACAAAACACAGAAATTTGATGCAGTTTACTTACCTTGTTTACCTTGTTTAGAAAGTTTCCTCAACAGATGAGAGTTGGGACGAGCCGTTTCATTACAGTAAGTATCTGTTTAATCATTCAGTAATTAATGGTGCTTGCTAATGCAGACATCACGATTACTGCTAGAACAAACCCCTAACTCAAAGTATTGAATGTCAGTCTGTAACTCGTGCCGCACCGTTTGTTCTACAGACATGGATGATACTATAAATCATGTGCTGTTTGTGCTACAACTTTTCCAAGTGACTGGACTTATGATTCTCACTTAATGGATGATAAAACACACAACAGAAGGAACATCACAGAAATCTAATAGCAGTGTTATTTTAGTAATATTTATATATTATTATAGTTGAGTAATTGTAGTTGAGTTGACCCAAAAATACAAATTTAAGAAAATGTACTGACCCTCAGGCCTTCCAACTTGTAC
Source organism: Sinocyclocheilus anshuiensis (assembly GCF_001515605.1). Classification (NCBI taxonomy): domain Eukaryota; kingdom Metazoa; phylum Chordata; class Actinopteri; order Cypriniformes; family Cyprinidae; genus Sinocyclocheilus; species Sinocyclocheilus anshuiensis. Next base: position 109,851 of record NW_015543988.1, on the reverse strand, counting down.
ATGAGTTTGTTTCTTCATTGGAACAGATTTGGAGAAATGTAGCATTATATAATTTGCTCACCAATGGATCCTCTGCAGTGAATGGGTGCCGTCAGAATGAGAGCCCAAACGGCTGATAAAAACATCATAATAAACAAATCCATCAAGACTTTTTTTTACTTTGTCGCTGGCAAAAATACATAATCCATGATAACGCTTCCTCCAGCGTAAAAGTGTATCCGCTGTTGATGTCTCACATTAAAATCCACTGACATATTTGTTTAGAACTGGACTTTTGGACTGTTTTCACTTGTGCTTGATCTGTGCATATTTCTCTCCTGATTCAGATGAGATTACTTTTTTTTACTGGAGAAAGCAATATTATGGATGAAAAGTCATATTTTACCCAGAAGCAACGGTTAAAAACATCTTAGTGATGAATTTATTACAAGCATGCAGCTTAATTGATGGACTGGAGTCATGTGGATTACTTGTGGATTATTGTGATGTTTTTATCAGCTGTTTGGACTCATTCTAACGGCACCCATTCACTGCAGAGGATCCATTGGTGAGCAAGTGATGTAATGCTAAATTTATCCAAATCTGTTCAGATGAAGAAACAAACTCATCTACATCTTGGATAGCCTGAGGGTAAGTATATTTTCAGCAAATTTACAGTTGAACTATTCCTTTAAAGAGTTTCCGTTAACAATAACATTAATAGACCACATATTTGGTGATCTTGTGGAACTCGTCACCAATTAATCAAGAAATGTGGCAGTTTTATTTTTTATGTCACAACTCTGCTGTTCAGGTTTTAATTGTCTGCTTATTTTTTTGGTACAGTGGCATACAAGTCGCTAACAGTGCGTTCGAACACAAAGACCGGAGGAACTCAATCTCCCTGTCAGTGGAAAGTATTGTGTTTATAAGAAGCACAGAGGTGCCGAGCATGGAAGCACTATTACTGTCTCAAGAGCTGTAGTTGAAAGCTTATGACCTGGCGACAGCCGCTGCTTCAATCACTTCCTATTGTTAGGGCAGCTACAGGGCATCTGATGTTCAGGAAATAGCCTCATTAGCTGTGACCCATGAATGCCTCTGTTCTGCATTCATTCCCCAGGAACTAAGTTTATAAGTGCCTGAATATGTTTCAGAGTCATCAGTTAAGGGTGTTTTATGCCGGTTCACTGTTACTTCAAAGCCTCCTGCTTTGTGGGTACCGAATGCTCCCAAATGGATAGTAAAACGGGAAATCAGCTCAAGGAAAAGCGCTTAATAACCATGAGAAATAATGACTTAGAAATGTAAAAATGCTACATCTTTTAATTATTTTCATGACATCATTTTAATTCCCATACATAGAGATGCATATATTCCAGTTAAAACGAAATATTGGAATAATTAAGAAATAATTAAATAATTATTTATTAAATGAACATTTTATAGTCGCTTAGTCTCACCAAGGCTGTATTTATTTGATAAAATACATTTAAAACAGTTATACAGTGAAATATTATTTCTATCTATCTATCTATCTATCTATCTATCTATCTATCTATCTATCTTCTTATTTCAAAATTAGTAGACCATCTTCAGTGTCAGATGGTCCTTCAGAAATTTATTTAACAGTAAATTTGTTTTATGTAATAAATTTCATATATTTTTTTACTTTTGTTTTAATTTAAAAGTATTTGTACTGCAATTAAAGTTAAAAATGTATTACAGCATTTTTACTGCAATACAAATTTAAAAAATGATTTTGGGATGTGATTTGATCATGTTGGTAAGATTCAGAGAGCTTATAAAATGCTTTTTATTATTTCCATGCTGCATGTGATAACGTTTAAGGATTTGTTTATAAAATTGACTTTTGTTGCTTCTCTTGCTGTGAGAGACACTTGGTGATTGAAAGTCTGTCGTGACATCCTCACACAAACATGAAATTAAAATTAATGTGACTTTATGTATGTTTCCAGACTGTTCGACTGGATTGTTCTGTGAGTGTTTTCTGCATCGTGATTAATGCATAACATGACTTGTGTTTTTTCAGATTACTCCTATCTACGTCATGTAGGGTTAACCATCGCCGCAGTTCTCTTTGTGATGGGAATCATGGTGCTTGGTTGTAAGTAAACCCATCTTCAAGTCTCAGTCCTGATTGGTTCATTCTCAAAAATAAAGGTACAAAAGCTGTCACTGGGGCAGTACCATTTCAAAAGGTACACTTTTGTTCCTATCAGGTTCTAATATGTACACTTTAAGTGCTAATATGTACCTTTAAGGTACCAAAATAGACCCTTTAGGTACAAACATGTACCTTTTGAAAAGGTACCACCCCAGTGACAGCTTTTGTACCTTTATTTCTGAGAGTCTTTTATAAACCGTTACGTTTCAAATCCCCCAAACCTCTCTCCTCTCTTTTTTCATGCTTCCTCTATCTGAAAGGTGGCAATGTGAAACGAATGCCACAGTGTCGTATTGGCAAAGGAAGGTGAGCAAAAACTCTCTACCATGAGTGTGTGTATTATTTTCAAGTCAGTAGCATACTACCAAAGATATTTTTTCTGCAGTATATAGTATACACTATATGCAAATGTTGCCAAAATGTTCAGTACATATACAACAGATCCCAATGTGTAGAGTACTATATCCCTATAACGTATGAAAAATAAACCGAAAATAGTACAAGTTGCCATTTTTAACCTCTTTCTTGATTCATTATTTGATTGGAATGCCCAAAGGTAATATCTGCATGTTTTGGACTGTTTAAATATATTTGTAAATAGCATATAAACAGTACATAATTTACTAATATTCCATTCTGAATAACAGGCTAAAGTAGTAGGTGGTACACAATGTATACTACACATCTCTATTAATACGTTTTTGTGTAAGCTCTACTGTAAACTGCTCATTTAGACAAATCTATAGTTAATTTGAGAACATTTGCATACTGTGCATAGTATACATGCTATTTACCGCTTTAAAAGTAGTATGCTCTTTCGTACATAGCCATTGTGTGCTATTTGTATGCATTCAGTGATCGGGTGCCTGATAACGTTTTGCCTCTTTCTGATGTGTCTTTATAATCATTATGGACTTCATTGTGTTTAGACGCCATTAGGGCTTTTATATAGATTGTTCTAAAACACATGATTTCAATCTTGCCACATATGATGAATGCGAAGAATGTAACTGCAATGTGCTTATTATACACCTGCCTGCACCATTTGATAATGAAAGTTTAAAAATGAAAATACACAGCCATTGCATGGAGAGAATGTCAACTGAATTGACTTGTGCAAGAGAGACAACAAAACAGTATATAATTTTAGTAATATACTGTAAGAGAAGAATAATGACATGCTTCTCTATGAAAAGAGCCTTTTCAAATGGTCTCGGCTATTAAGGCAAAAAGGCATAATTTTCTTTCTCTGCAAAATAGGAACAAGCGGTAACGCTTTACCTGGAGAGAAAGCAGTTGTTGACTTGGCTTTACCTCTCACAGAGCTGCTCTGAAAAATCTGCTGGAGGCTTTAACAGCCGATTTATACTATATTTAATGGAATATATAATGCCCTGTGGGCTGAAAAGTTGCTTTACTTTGGAGTTGAAGGTTAAATTTAGTAAGTAAGGAGTCATTTAGCACAGATTAATTTTTGTTAATAAAAGCAACTTTCAGCTGACTTATTAAATAGGGTGACCATATTTTAGTTTTCCAAAAAGAGGACAGTGGGTGTGGGTGGGGCAGGGGGCTGGGGTGTGTTTTGTAGTGCCCAAAGTAGCACCCTGATGCGCAAAAATTATATGCAATATTAGAATGTTTGCGGGAGCGGACGGAATGGACACAAAAAATCTCGGGAGCGGAACATAGCATTTTTTTAGGTCCGGGAAAAAAAAGAGGACGTATGGTCACCCTATATTAAATGTATGGTAAAATTTGCTAAAACATTTACTCACCCTCAGGCCATCCAAGATGTACCTGTAAATGAGTTTGTTTCTTCATCACAACTGATTTGGAGAAATTTAACATTTCATCACTTCTTCTCTGCAGTGAATGGGTGCCGTCAGAATGAGAGTCCAAACAGTTGAACATCACAATAATCATTCCACACAAATCCAGTTCATCAATTAACATCTTGTGAAGTGAAAAGCTGCATGTTTGTAAGAAACAAATCCATCATTAAGGCGTTTTAACTTTAAACTGTCACTTCTGGCCAAAATCCATAATCCCTAATAACACTTCCTCCAGTGAAAAAGTCCATCATCTGTTGTCCTCTCACATCTAAATCTACCAACATATTTGTTTAGAACTGTTTTGGACTGTTTTCACTTGTAAACGTTGTTTGATCTGTGCATATTTCTCTCCTGATTCAGACGAAATTACTTTTCCACTGGAGAAAGCAATGTAATGGATAGAAGATTCATATTGTAGCCAGAAGCAATGGTTAAAGTTAAAAATGTCTTAAATGATGCACTTGTTTTTTTTCTTACAAACATGCAGTTTTTCAATTAACAAGATATTAATTGATGGAATGGGGTCGCGTGGATCACTTGTGGATTATTATGATGTTTTTATCAGCTGTTTGGACTCTCATTCTGACGGCACCCATTCACTGCAGATGATCCATTGGTGAGCAAGTGATGTAATGCTAAATATCTCCACATCTGTTCCGATGAAAAAACAAACTCATCTACTGTACATCTTGGATAGCCTGAGGGTGAGTACATTTCCTGCAAATTTTCATTTTTGGGTGAACTATTCCTCTAGGGACATTCCCACAGGATGTTACTGGTTTGAAAATCTCCTCACAAATCTGATTTATTGTGGTTAAAAATTCGCCATTCTAATTAGACAAAGAATACATTTTCTTCTGACTATAGATCACATTCCATTGCATTGCTGCTCATTTTCATAAAGTTATAAACTCTGGAAATGTTGATAAATTGTTGCCTACATAGAAAACTAGTCCATTGTCAAAATGGCCTCCAGGTGAACTGACTAACTTGAAAGGGACTTTTTTGTTTGGCTTTTTTTTTTTTTTTTTGAGAAAGCGCACAACTAACAATGTCTCTTTTTCTCTCTCTCCAACCTCTTTCTAACCATTTTTTTCTGGGCGTATAGTTCATACGAGGTGACCAGAAGTTAACACTTTCCCCGGCATTGATCAGCTGGCTCTGCAATAAACAGAAGAACAACAGGAGAACACCCAGTCAGTCCTGTTTCCACAGCGGTTATAGACTTACATTTCCCCCTTGTGAGAACAACATCATAAGGACAAGATGGAGAGGTTGTGTATGTGTGAGCGTGTTCATTATTTCAAACTGATCTCCGGGTTTGTCACAGAGGTGCCGGGGAATAAGATGTGTGCTATCATGCAGCACTAAACGCCAGCAGTAACACAACGGCTGGGACTTTGGCAGATCCCAACGTAATCACGCATCTCAGACACAAAATCCCTTCATCCCTCTGGTCTCCTGCACCAAACTGCTCAGTTTAAGCGTCAAACTCTGTACAATATAGACCTGTACTTCTGTTGTATTATTATTATTTCAATACTGTGCATCCTCAGATATGTCAATCTTTTGGAAACAGAACGGAAACATTGTGTAGCTCACATGCGCCCTCAAGAGGCCTTCAGACACATTTATTATTAGAGCTCCCAAGAAGAGAGAATAAAAACAGTTTGACTGAGTCTGTTTAGTGATTCATGTATCTGAATTCACCATCTACATCGTGTCCTTGTAAAAAAAAAAAAATAAAATACAGCTTTATCAGTGTATAACGCTTGAGTTTAGAATAAGTGAAGTTTCATATCACTTATCTTGCATAAGCTCAGTTATGCTGTCACCAGTGGAAAATGAGTATGTGCTGATGTCAGGAGAAAAATTAAAATATCAAGACCATCTCTCGGTGACATTTACCATTAGCATATCTCAGCTGGAAAATTGTGCAAGGTGTTTATGCAAATATTCTATAGTTCACCCAAAATGCAAATTCCGTCATAAAGAAGCTGCTTTTTTTTCATAGCGCATACAAGGATATCTGTAGCAGAACGTTCAAGATGCTCTTTAATGAGCAACAAAACTGAATGGTTGATAACTAAAACTAAGTAAATAAATTAATTAAATAAAGACGAAATAAAAGAAAATATAAATATTAGACGAAAAACTTAAACTTAAAAAGCTTATAGGAAAATTAGAAATGTTGCTTTGATAACTAATTAAAATAAATACTAAAACTCAAACTCAAATAAAAATAAATTGAAATGTTGAAAAGGCATATACTGAGAAACAATTAAATATACAGTGGGTACGGAAAGTATTCATTTTAGCAAATGGCTGCAATATAACAAAGAGTGAAAAATTTAAGGGGGTCTGAATACTTTCCGTACCCACTGTAGATAGATTATGATCTCTATATATTCATTTCCACCCAAATCAGATACATGTAATACTAGCACAGTTGTTTAAAACAATAATATTTATTTAAAATATGTCTCATACAACAAATATATGACAGGTTGTCTTATAAAATATATACAGCAACAGGCATAACAATTTCAACTTCAGTAGAAATCACACAAATGTCCATTAATAACGGCGACGGTTATCATAAGGAATCAAAGCTGTACTCTATTCTTCTGCACTGGGATTGTAGTATAGTACATTATCAAACTACTGGTCAAATGTAGTCAGAAAGATGAATGTATGGAGTATTGAAAATAAGCCATACAGTATCGACTACTGCATGATTTATTTCGCTGATTTATCCAGTGACACTGTAACCCAGCGGTGCTACAAAAGAGTTCAAAGAAAAACACTACTGATAACATTTACAAAAGTAAAATATAAATGGATATTCTCTTTCAATTCTCATAAACTTTTCATAAAACTATTTTAAGTATACATTTTTGCTGAAAGAACATCTTGCATAACATAAAAGAAAATAAGCGCTGATGTCAATTTCTTATGGTTTTCTCTTCAAAGACTGTTGAGCGCAACCTTCAGAGGGAAAATCTACATCTTCATTTTCCACTCTGTTCTTAATTCAACCACTAAGAGAAACCGGTAACAGAATTGAAATGTGAATCTGCGTGAACCAAATGTTATATTACATCGCTGATTTTTACAGTATAAAGTCCCTTCACATGGCATAAAGCAACCTGCACCAAAAAGCCCAAGAGAAAGTTGTTGGATTTAATAAAACCCAACGGTTTATAAAAATCTCTATTCAAAAGAGGGAGGAAAATGTCAAAATGATGTGAAACTGGCTTTCATATTGACTCAAAGGAGCTGATTTTTATTTTTTCTTTCTGTTTTTTTCCAATTGCTGTTATCTGAAATCTTATTGTCTAAGGACACGTTTAGCAAATGATATACCAGAATAGCTATATTGCAAATCTTGATTAATATTACACACTAATGCCTTTATACACACCCACATGCATCAAAGTAACAAGCTCAAGCTGTCTGATGCACACAAGATTGGATTTCTTTTTATCGCTATCTGTAATTTCTTAATTGGATTACATAATTTGCAAAGCTTTATGGGATTGTAGTTATTTCCATCAACATCAAGTACACAGTCTTGTACCTTTTATCTTTTTGTCTGATTTTCAAATACTTGTTTGCTTCTGATGTTGTGATTCAGCTTGGTTTGTTTGGTTTGTGGCTTATAACTCTTAACCCCTTAACTGTCACCCCCCATTTTTTAAAATAGGCATTAAAGTGCACTATCCAAACTTAAATTGTTATAATTCATGGACACTTTGGAATACAGAGAAAAGGTTGGTCTCTTTTTAAAGAAGACAGTCAGCAGATTATTACAGAAGTGCAAATGATTTTAACAAAATTTAAAATATTAAAAAGTTATAGAAGTTTAAATTTACTGTAAATAAAATGCACTGTACAATTTTTATTATATTTTATATAAAATAAATATTTTACATAACAGGTTTTAATCTAAAATTGCTACAAATAAAAAATAAAAAAGTAAAGTCTTATGTCTAAATAAGTTATGTTCCAAATTTGAAGTTGATATGAAAAAAATTGAGGTTCCTGTGAGATTTTATTTAGGGTGTTAAACTGAGACTCAGACCTTTCCAATGATATGTTTTATGTCAAGATTATAAAAAGTTTTGATTGTAAAAGACTGTAATGCATTTTGTAATATGACACTTGACACCACCCGCTAAGGGGGAGGAGACCGCCAAAAGATTTTAAAGTATTAACTTTTTGAACTGTAGACAGTTTTCATAGTACAATTAAATGTTATCTCAATGTCCGATTTCAAAATTGTTTTCACAGGATGAATCGTTGGCTTCTAAGCTTTCAAACGATATATCATTTATGATGATTACTAAAATATTTAATAGAGAAAAAGGACAAAAAAATAAAAGAGCGCCAAACGTCCCACAGGTGGGACGGTGACAGTTATGCGGACTAAGACTTAAAAAAAAAAAAACACCTCAACAATATTACAATAATATTACTGTGGCCATTAATACTTCCGGAACCAACAGCAATGAAAATGGGCGTGCATTGTTGGACTATTAGTACATATCAGACCACTGAATGTTGCGACTGACCAAGCTATGTAATATTCACTATATTTATAAATTTATATTTTTACATTTGTATAATGTTAGTTGTGTTGCAAAGGCGATCATAATTCAGCATCTAATGTAAGATATTCAAGGATTTCCTAACAAGCCATGTTTGAACATCAGTAATGGTCTTTTTGAACTGTAGACAGTTTTCATAGTACAATTAAATGTTATCTCAAAAGATAAACGAAAATGTGATTCCTGATGATGTAACTTTTCAACATGCTTCAGACAAACCAAGCTAAACATCTACAAGACCTATGCAATGTCTAAAGACAGAAAGCATTGCAGTAGTACCAACAATTGCTGGATAAATTTACACAGCCAGACTGATATCTGTAAAGAATAGGGTCAGCTATGGGTCACATTGTATTTAAGGCAATATAAATACATGCACATGAGAGGAGCTTAACCCTAAGTTGCGCATTGAGTAGAGGGACATTCAGCTTATAGTTGAGGAGAAAGATGAATGGAGCTCTTTGTGACATATTCATGCTGTTCAAACACATGTACGCTTGCTTTCCTCAGGTAAATGCTGTTTAATTTGCCTCGGTGATGAATTTGTTCACAGTTTGCCTGGCTTTATGAACTCTATGGCAAGATTTTTGCCCCGCAAGGCATTTTGGGGGGGCTTTTATCATTTTTTATTGAGTGTGCTTTCTGTGAACATGCTCAGAAAGGTTCAGTGTTGATCCATAGAGCCTGTGGTTGCTGTGTGATTAAGCTCCTTTCAGCCAACCTATCACTCAACACTGAAAAAAAAAGCCGTGGCTCAGCTAACTGCATTCCCCTGAGGTAACCTGTAATCCTGCAGAAGAATTTAACCTCAATAAAGAAAGCGAGAGTGAGAGAGAAAGAGTGAAAACAGAGGATATTTAAGCTTGCTTTGTGGAGGCAGGTGTCAGACAAACTCCGCTCTCTTCCAGCCTTCTCTCAAATATCACCATACTCAGCAACTCACTGAAACTGATTACTGTGCAAAACAGGTAACCATCTCGGCCAAATTCAGTTACACAACCTCAAATCAACAGCCAGCATTTTTTTATCTTTTAACTGCATTTATTTTGTCACCTTAAAGGGACAGTTCACCTAAAAAAAAAAAAAAAAAACTTATGTCATCATTTAGTCACCCTGATGCCATTCCAAACCTGTTTGGCTTTTTATTACATGTACAATGAGTAGGGACTGGAGCTTTTAAGCTTCAAACAATCACTAAAAGACATCATAAAAGACGTATGTGCATTATCATAGATGACATGATAGAAAGAAAAAAATAATTTCCATATTTAAATGTGCTGTATGTAATTTTTTTGACTGTACTAAGGCATAAAATACCATAATATGTTTGCAGGTATTTAGAAAACATGATAAGTTTAGATACTTGTTTCTTCTTCAAAAAAAAAAAAAAAAACCGCTAGCTAGTTACTCTACTTTGAAATGTGCGTCCGTGTCAGAATGTCTGTTTTTGTTTTGGTCTGTGTGATTCCACTCAATGCCAGATTGTCCAACAGTATTTTGACACCCCGTGTTGCCATTTGGTGAAAAACACAGCGTATTGCAGCCATGGAAGCCAGCAAACGAACTCAGGAAGTCAGAAATCGCAGATTCTACCTGACCTAAAAAGCCTCAGCATCCTCCTAAAAATCTCTATGACCAGGGGCATATTAAAATACAGATAAATCAACTCATCAACTTCCGTTCACACAGAACATGTTTTTCTATTGTTTTTCTATGTAAACATGCTAGACGAACATGTATGACTATTGCGCTCCCGTCTCGCATCTTTTGCAGCGTCTCACACATGAGCCCCGCATTTTTAAGATGCTGTGTCAACTTAAAAGAATTGTATCTTTTACACGCAGTGCCGCTCATCATTGTCAGTTCCAAAACAATGGACCAATCAGAAGGGGCGGGAGAAACAACTCTACATACTGCACCTTTAAGTCAGTGAGTTGAATTCAAGAATCGGATCCATCTAGTTTGTGAAAGAATCATTGAGGGTTTTGTGAACTAGATCAGCTGATTTCTATAAAAAGATCTAACTCAAAAGAAAGATTTGTTTACGAATGGTCATCTGGACAAGCTAATCTCCATTTGAAACAACATGAAGTTGAGTAAACAATGACAGAATTTTCTTTTTGGGTGAACTATTTCTTTAAATGCACAGGGGACTGAATGACTGAATGCTTACTTAGAGATGCAGAGACTTTAAGGCCCACTCCCACCAAGGACGATAACTATAACTATAACTATAAAGTTTTAATAATCATTCTAATTCCACACCACAAATATAATAATAATGACATTGAGAAACTACTTGGATCACTTTCAGAACGAGTTTTTCCGGGTGATAAATAGGCCTACATTGACAACCATTCAAAATCCACCCAAAGCTTATGCATTTAAAGTGGCAGTCAACATAACTGCAGATTACATGCAATTTATAATAAACAACATTATTGTGCATTGGCGGATGCAAATATAGTTATCTCTCTTGTGTGAACGGGCCATTGGTCAGCTGACCCAGTGCATTGTGATTGGCCGAACACCACAAATACGCGTCGGAAATGTAACGCTTACCATAATCGCGAGCGTCAGTTAATAATGTCGTTAGTTTTACCATCAGTTCAAGCCCGAAAGGGCAACAGAGTCGCGTGACAGACACAGTGATGATGCAGTACACAAGCCACGGTTAAGACAGCTGACGTGCTATGATTTCTGACAGGCAGT
>NW_015543988.1:75927-79131 GCF_001515605.1 Sinocyclocheilus anshuiensis | reverse complement strand
CGGAAGGCCAAATAAAGTGCTTTTGCTTTCGCACTGAAACACACAGCGTCTCCCTGACATGCTGCATCAACATTACTGCTGTTCCTGAAACCACGCCTTCTTTCTTTGCGTGCACATTTGGGTGGCATTATGCTAATATTTCCACATAGTGACGTAGACATGTGGGGGCGTGTTAGAAAGAGGCGTTTTAGGTAGGAGTGGTTGACTCTTAACTTTTATAAAGAATATCTCTTTGGATTTGAGACTTTAGTCTTTGCAACTTTACAGATCTTCTTTATGCACCAAGAGCGTGTAACACTTCAAAGAGAAAGGAAAACTTGAAATCGCATCATATGACCCCTTTAAGGAAATGGCCTGAACCTGATTCAAATAATTAATCATTTTATGGTGTCACTATTAATGCAATGTACAGATAAATGGCATGTAATTTGTTATACTGTTTAATGTATTGATTCAGGTGAGGACATGCAGTGTGGGAGTGTGGCTGTGTTTGCACTAAGAATGAAAATAATGCAACATGAATTGCAACACCTTTTTCTTCCTTGTTCCTTCTCTCTCTCTAAAAAACATACAAACTGGTTCGAGCAGTTTTGTCCCTGGTTGTTTCTGTGCAAAAACATTGTGATAAACAGATATGGAAAAATTCAGTTTTCTTACTCTGCATCCAACTTTATAGTTTTCAAATGCAGCCATGACATTATTCCCACACTGTAAACTCTCTCAGGGTTTAGCAGGTCATATCTTGTTCAAGTTAGTCAGCGCCTGGCTTGTTTTCTGTCTCTTGCTTTTTGTTTCAGAGACTTGTTTCTAACAGCTCAGGGCTTGAGTGGCGTTTGACAGATGGCTGGAAAGTAGAGTCATCAATGCACATGTACCAACCCGCTGCTAATGGTGGCCTATCCCTCCTGCATACGGCCCTCTATTGTCTTGTTTACCAATGTCGTCTTGTGTTTAGTGGGTTGCCAGGGATTCAGAGAACTGTTACCCATCCGACTGGTTGGACCACCCCAAAAGTTGATGGGGTGGAGTGTGCAAGCCGCCTTGAAAATCTAAGCACTGATGTGTCACTCAAGATAAAGTGTCAAGTAAGCTAAAGGTGAGACAAAATATTTTTTTCCCACCCATTTTCCAGCAAGTGCTGCCAAATCCTTCTTAGATGTATAAAAGTGGGACCATGTGGAGCAACTAATAAATAAGCAATTGTGCTTGTGCAAATAGCTTCAGCTTCAATATTTTCCAAATTATTAGTGAGTGTGAAGTACATTAGATATTTCCAAACCTCTACACACAAAGGCATGCACAAATCCACACGGCATTTGCAGGCAACATGGGTAATAGTTTGTGGAGTGCTCACACACATTTCTGTCAAATGAGTTTTGCTATATTCAACCCAGCATGCTTTGAGTCTTTAATAACATTTCTTGAAAATATGTTTATCTGGCACATAGGTCATTTGAAATTGCTTGCAAGCAAAGCTAAATCAGTCTTACCCCTGTTCTCGGCTTTGCAAGTAGCGTCTGAGGAGGACAATAGCTGTAAAGATAAAAGGGATCTTAATGAGAAAATAGTGGTCTTTTTTGGTCAAATACTCCAAGACATCCAACACCCATCAATGGAACTGTTTGACTTTAAAAAAATTTGGCATAGAGCTTTAGCTCCTGTGTTTCTTGTAAAGTTCACACCCATATTAAACTGACTTTTTACAACAAGGCAAACCTTTCAGATATTAATTTACAGCATGTATCTCATAAACTTTATAACTGCTGTATAATTAGAAGGATGTATCTCATTAGTAGTCATGGGTATTTGTATGTAAAGTGTGTTTCTTTACACAAGTTTTCATACATTTGCATAGGCACTGAATGTACAATACGTTACTAACGAATTGACAGAATCTAAAATGGCATTTTTGGTATGAACGACTTTATAGATGTACAAATGTTCATTAATTATTTTAAGCTTATAGAATATTGAATTCAAATTAATAATAAAACAGGTATAATTTGAAGGATTCATAAATATTTTTATGAACTTAACCCTAAATGCTTTTACATTACAGAAGATGTCAGTATTTCCACATTGTGCATTTCAGTTTATATCCAAATACACAAAAATGTGCATGTAAACATTACAAATACTATGAATAGCCCTACTAATACGATCTAGCTGCCATTTGCTGGAATCTTTTCACTAATCTTGATCATATAAGATTTTTACACATACTGTTTGTGAAAACTAATAGCATGACAACTAATAGCATGACTTTAGTATCAACTCATATAAGATTTTTACACGTACTGTTTGTGAAAACTAATAGCATGACTTTAGTATCAAACTAGTGATATAGTAAGTGTGTTAGTGTGACTGGGATTCAACCTACCTACAATACCTCCAATAGCCAGAACTATGACGCTAACGGCAGCTATGATGATTACCAATGTTCCACCTACAAATTAACAATAAAAACCAGGAGGATGTGGATTATATTTGTGCACATGTTCTTTTAACTCCAAGTCAGACATATGAATGAATCCATAAATAAAAAAGTTTTTTTTATCAACCTTCATTATCTCCTGTGGATTTATCTGATCCAGGACTTGCTTTAGGAATTTCTCCAGGACTTGCATACACTGTCAGAAAAAAAAAGGTATGGTGAAGGTACAGTTTTGTTCCTATAGGGGAACAAAACATATAACTGTACCTTTAAAGGTACATAATAGGTCCTTAAAGTAGCCTACCCAAAAAGAGTCATGAAGGTACAATCAGATGTGAGAGGTACATTTTTATACCTTTGAAATTTTACTTACTATTTTTTTTTTTTATTTAGGCCCAACTAGAATAACTTATGTCTATGTTTTTGTTTATTAATTTAATGTCAGTTTATGATAACATCAAATCATATCAATGGCTTTAAATGTTAAAAATATATATTTTCAAAGTGTGCAAGAAAACTTCGCATGAACTACAACGCAGAGTGTTTTTTGGAGTTTACAATTCTCAGGTAAATGCGGAATAATTTTATATATTATTATTTTTACACATGTGAAGCCATGTTCTGTTGATTTTTGACTCGGTGTCGTGTTCCCCTGTTTGAAGCTCGCGAAAAGTTGGCTGGCTGGTGTACGTTAGCCTTCAGGATGGAGCTGAGGAGATGAGTACAGATAATTTAATTTTGTAAAGACGTCACAGAAAAGAAGAGGACGG
>NW_015543988.1:64134-75430 GCF_001515605.1 Sinocyclocheilus anshuiensis | reverse complement strand
GTATGCTGTTACATGTTTAAAAGTCGAGTGTTTTCTGGAGGATTTTCTTGGTATGCTTAACGTTATATTTACACAGCCTCTCATATTGTATTACTTTAATAGCCAACACTGCATATATTTGAAATATTTACCATTGTAATTAGTGATTATGTAATGTTAACGTTTTATATTTTGAGACTATTTTTTTAACCGCCGTTGCGAGTGTGACAACGTTTTGGTCCGCACAAATTTTGCTCAGCGCACTCACTCAGATTAACGTTATACACGGCCATTTTGTGTTAAATTGAGCAATCAAACGGCAAGCAAGTGATTAATAAAGTAAAAGGACAGCACGCAAGCGAATATGTATTTGTTAAAAACACTTGATGACATATTCGTGTTCTGTTAATTCACTGATGGTCATTTGGGCTTCTAAAATGGAATTATGCATCGCTATTTATGTTTAACGTTACTCTATAGTCATTCATCAAGGTTAAAGGGTTACTCCACCCCAAAATGAACATTTTGTCATTAATCACTTACCCCCATGTCGTTCCAGACCCGAAAAGTTTCATTCGTTTTCGGAACACAATTTAAGATATTTTGGTTGAAAACTGGGAGGCTTGTGCTGTCCCATTGACTGCCTAGTAAATTACACTGTCAAGGTCCAGAAAAGTATTAAAGACATCGTCAGAATAGTCCATCTGCCATCAGTGGTTCAACCATAACGTTATGAAGCGACGAGAATACTTTTTGTACGCGAAGAAAACTAAAATAACGACTTTATTCAACAATTTGTCTCCTCTGTGTCTCTCCGCATCACCGTAGCGCCATTTTGGAGAATATCCGCTGAACGCAAGCAGCGTACGCTCTTCTGTGTCACAATTCTGATCGCGCTCATTTTACTTCCCTCCATCCCACCTCCCACCCTTCCCATCTGCCTCTGGCCAGAACTGGTGAGCAGGGCTTGCCTTAACAGCTCAGTAATTCTATCAGAGAGTAATCATTCCGCTGATGAAGACGGACAGCTCCTCGCACAGGAGAGCTGAATGAGACTGCCAAAGTCCATTAAAGGGACGGACAGTGGTGTGGATGGAACCGGGGCTATCAGCGGCACTCTGCTGGGAGATGCTAATTGATTGCTTTCAGGAATTAATGTGGCGGATGAGCTGGTCACGTCTTACAGTAACAACCTGTCTTTATGTTACATGTGCGACCGGAGAGGAAAACCCACCTAGACGGTCACCGTCTTCATCGTCACCTGGGTAAATGGGAATATGAAGATGGAATAAAAAAAAAGTTAAAGACAGAAAATTACATGAAAATATAACAGTTATAAAATAACAGTGGTTGTTTACCAAACAATAGTTACTATCTGGATGTCATGAAAACATGTCCAAGTAAAAACTAAAATAAAATTATGTATTTTGTTTTATAATATAATTATATATAGCATTTCATTTGTCACACATCTAAGTGGCTGATAGAGAACTGACATAAATTGATGAAATCTCTAGTGTTAGCACAAAACTTTGAGAGTGTTCAAGGCGCTTTGGATGAAAAGCATCTGCTAAATGGCGAGTAACAGGAGGATTGGTTCACAAGCCTGTCACTGATACAGATACTTTAGACAGACATGAGAAGAAAAAGATGGATTGAGTACAAAAATAAACATCTGAATAGGACAGAGAACTTTTGATCAAAGTATGACAGAACAATGTAAGCCTAGATAGAATGAACTTACCCGCACCTCGAAGAATCAAAAACAGAAAGAGTAAACGCAGCATCTTCTTATTCTAGGAAAAAAGATAAGGAGAAAAAATTAATCTACACATTAGAACGCTACACCTAGATTTCTCAATAGCTTTGATACATAGTCAACCCCGTGAACCTGGCCTAGTGTAACATAGATAAATTCACATAGAAGAACTGCTTTATCTCTCTAATCTCAAATGGATCACAATCATCTATTACACCATGCCATAGTTGAAAATATATGCCAGTGTTAATAAATAACTAGAAATATAATCAGCCCAGTATGAAACTGAACTGTGGTTTGCCGGCTAAATATTTAAAATTCATCAAAAGTCTTTAGTCCTTATCTCATCATGAATTTACCGAGGGCTTACTCATGGTTCATGTCTTGTCAACTTTGTGGTCTGGTGTGCACTTGTGAATGCAACGTTTTTTTGTTTACCAAAGCACTTGAACAAGCACACTCAATGGAAAACTTATGCTGAGTGCCATAAGCTCCATTGAGGACCATGCAGGCTAGTCATGCTAAGCAGTTTTAGTTTAGTTTATCTTCCCATAACAGTGAATTCCTGAACCGTGTGGGTAGTTATCAGTTTTGCCCCCTTAAAATCCTAATCTTGTGAGTTTTGTGGCTTTAGTTCAAGGCCATCTATATGCTAGTCTTCTCCTAAAAGTTAAACTAAACTTGTAGACAAAATAAATGCATTTAAAATCTGTCTTTCTCTTTGTGGAAAATGGACCCAAAATACTGATACTGCAGAGGTGTATGCAAGTTTTTCTGCAATACAATTCTTCCTTGAATGTTGCAAGCATCTAATCATAACTTTGCCAGGCTATTTATCCCACATCAACTTCCTCAACAAGTTCCTGTGGAAGTTTGTTTCCCCCATTGGATGAAAAAATAAGAAAGGTAACTGGGACTTTTTATCTCACATTTCTGTTTTAATCTCACAAGTCTGCCTTTTCTCTCAGAATGGCGAGATGTCAACTCAGAAGTGTGACATATAAATGCAGAATTGTGAGATCTAAACTTGCAATTCTGAGAGAAAAGGTCTGAATTGTGAGATCAAAAAAATTGAGACATAAACTCATAATTTTGAGAGAAAAGTCAGAATTGTGAGATTGTGAGAAAAAAAAACTTAGTATGGAAACTCAGTATTCAAAGAAAAACTCAGAATTGTGTGATGGAAACTCAGAATTTAGAGAAAAAAAATCTCAGAATTGTGACATGAAAACTTGGAATTGCGAGGAAGTCAGATTTCTGATTTTGTATTACATGCTTTTCCAAGTTTTTCCCTTGTCAAGACATGAAAGAAAATTGTAGTTGTCAGGCCATTTCATGGGGTCTTAAACTTAAATTATTATTAAATTATTAATTATTGTGGCATTTTAATTGAAATTTTAATAAAAATTTGAAAATCCCCTCACTTCCTGTAACAGTAAGAAGTGATTCATTTCAAACTTTTGTGTGATTTGTGAACCTCACACATTTGTGATTTAACAGCCTTCATTCTGAAACCATCTGAAAAGCTGCTAAATGACTTTAATCAATACAACTAAAGTACAAATACACATGGAGGATCGCTCCTCTTCACATATTATGTTTTATTTCCGCATGGTAACTTTCCCAGAACGGCCTTTTTGTGGTCATAATGTGGACACACGCAGCTGGCCGAACTCAGTTTCCGCTGGCTGTTATTACTCTTAACAATTACATGTATTTATTTTTGTTCCCACTTTGGACTAGGAAATGGGAATTAGCCGGGGAATGATGTTTTCCTGAGTCCCAAAATGGTTAAATAAGGCTTTTGCTTGGTGCCCAAGTTCCAAGTTCCCCTTCTGTGGCCTGCACATCAATCTCACAAGCCGCTGCTCTTCATCCAGATATTGTTGTTGGTGCCCATTGTGTTGGGCTTCCACTTCCTGTTGTTAATTGCTGTTATGATGTCACAATAACTGGGAACCCCAAACAGGGAAGTGACACTGGGACATTATACACCTGCTTTCTTCATTCGCATTATACTACTCCGACTGGATGTCCACTTTGGACAGTTTTCCTATGCAAAGCCGGAAGCTAATAATAGGCCTATTTATAATTTAATCAGTCATTTTGTGCTGGCACAGTGAATGTTTTTGAATGAATGGACAATCTCAAATAGATACAAATTAGAATAAAGTTAAACATTTTAAATAAAGACAACAAAAACATGTTTACACAAACGAGTCGAAAGCAGTAGCACTGGAATTTGAATCGGTGAATCATTCATTCGAATTAATGAATCTAAATGAACTGAAGAGAGAGCCGTTTATGTGAGCGCGTTTGATTATTTCTTCTGCTCTGACATTAAAAATAGTGACGTAGCATTGTTCAAAACGGAATATTAGTGTTCAATTTCCCAATTCCAACCTCAGTTTGTTTCAGTTAATCACGAGTCACGTTGACATAGATATGTATACATAGATTCCTCTACTGTTTCCATGGGCCGCTATGCGTAAGCTGTCCGCCATATTCAAAGGGTCAACTTGAGGTCATTCACCGTAACATCCGATGGTCTGCCATAGATATGTATAGGTAGATTCCCCATTCGACTGCATCAAGCACGTAGACGCGTCCGCCATCTTTAACAGTCAACTTGACGTCATTCACCATAATAATCAATGAATATTTGAAGATGCCACAATCCTGCACAGTGGATGGTTATAAAAACTGCTGGGATTTAAATTTCCAAAGAAACGGGATAACCTTTCACAGGTGAGAATGTGTTGGTTTGTGTTTTTAAATGTATTAACTCAGTATTACAAGTTTTGAAACATTGGTAACTTATGCTACTGTTATGGTGAATGACGTCAAGTTGACCCTTCGAATATGGCGAATGGCTTACGTATAGCAGCCCATAGTAACAGTAGCTAATGAGGCATCTACGTATACATCTCTATGATGGTCTGCGAACCCTCGAGTACGGTGGCCGAGAGAGCTCAACGTGTTGTTGTGTAGACATAACTAACACCATACAACAAGATGAGCGCGTTGGCTAATACAACATTAAAAGTTACCAATGTTTCAAAACTTGCAATATTGAGTTAATACATTTAAAAACAAAACACATTCTCACCTGTGAAAGGTTATCTCGTTTCTTCAGGAATTTAAATCCCTGCGGTTTTTACAACCATCGGCTGTGCAGGATTGTGGCATCTTCGAATATTCATTGATTATTATGGTGAATGACGTCAAGTTGACTGTTAAAAATGGAGGACGCGTCTACATGCTTAGCACAGTCGAATCTACCTACCTGTATACATATCTATGCACGTTCATATGAACGCACCACAAGATGACGTCACGAGAACATTTCTTCGTGTTGGAAAAGCTACAACGTTCGTTTTAATAAAAATGCATAACATTATTTATACATTGAATGTATTCTCAGAAATAATCTATATTTCTATAGAAATAATTTTAAAAAATAATTCAATAAAATATATATTTTCATTTACAATAATATATTGTTTTTAAATAATTGGGATTTAGTGCCGTGCCAGTTCAATGCCGCGGTGTTGTGGATATCTGACTTTGAATGGAATTCCATTGGTAATTTTCAAATAGCAGGTGGGAAAATTCCTAGTTGTGTGTTGTCTGGAGCACACCAGTACTCCCCATAAATAAGTGGTGGATTAGCATGAGGGACAGGTCATGAAAACATAAATAAAAGCAAGAGAATGAGTAATGCTTTTGACACTGTCAAATGAGCTTCTTAGGTACAGCAACCTGTGAGTACTTGGAACTGTGCTGAACGGAGAGGAGAGTTTGCTTTGACCCTGGCAAGTCTATATTTGTTAGTCTAATTAGCAAATTATCATATTATAGTTACAGCAGCTGAAAGCAGCCTGGAACACTTTGTTCTAATTGCGCTATAACGTCTTCATCTGTGGCTTACATGTCTTAAATGTGTCAAAAACTGTTAATAAGTGAAAATGAAAGAAGCATCGGTTGTGATACCAGTATGTCTGTCTTAATGATAAGCTGTCTTGGCAAACTCATCCATAAGGGACTGCGGTAGTTGTGAAAAAAAAAGAAAGAAAACAGGCTTTCCATAAAGAGAGAGAGATTGGTGGTGGCTTAACTCGTCTCGTAATTTGGAATTTCCACGCTCAATTCAGGTCGTCACGACAAGAGAGATTCTCTCAATTAAGATGTCAATCAGAAGATGTGGGACTGGTTGTCAGAGCAAGCACAATCCAAGCTTGTAAAAATGTGACAGCAAATCTCCCATCAACAGTAACCTACAGCCGTCTAAAACCCCCTCAGAACCCCTCCCTAAATTCCAATTTGGTGCGCCCGGCTGCCTCGGAGAAATAATAAGCTGAACCAATTTGAAAATATTTATCAGTGCAGTCCAACGCCTGCGAGTTGACAGTCCTCCTGAAGCTTGTGTTGCTGAACAATTGGCTAATATATTTGTGTGTATTTGAATTCAAATAGAATTTGGTCTATTCTCCAGTTTTTGCACTTGTTTTGCCTCCACCTAATTTGTGCTCTATCATTAATACGTGCAGTCCTGCAAAAGAGGCCCGACATGAGCCTGCAGCAAAGCCATCAATGAAAAAACACTTTTATACCTCATAAAATCATAAATCAACACAAAGTATAACAGGATTTTTTTTCATTTAGCTTTGTACTTCAGTGTGTGATTTCTGCGTCTTCCATTGTTCAGCCTGCAGAATGGTTTGCTAATGTTGGTATGGCAATGCTGGTGAAAAGTTGCCCGCACACTATAAAGGTGAAAAAATACACATTTGAAATAAAAACCACAGCTTTACTAAGAGACGACAAAAGTTTTGGTCATGGCATTAGCTTTTTTATCTAGTTGTCCTTTATAGTGTGTGGGCCTTTTCTGCAACTCTTCGCCTATTTGGATTATTGTGGTTTACGCTGCTAGACTTTTTAAGTGTGGTGAATGTTTGGTGTTATATATATATATATTACCAGCTATACACAAGTTCAGGGTAGAATTGTTTAATATGAGCTGATGGATATGCAGTAAATAAAATTCAACCATTTGCAATCAATTTTACTTTCACAACATGGTGTATTTTCGGGAAAACTGGATATTTAATTGCTAAAACTGATTAAATAGCTATTTTGAAATTGGTTAACATTATCCAGAAAGAAACATCTTTACAGAGATGGAGCAAGTTTCAAGTCACATTTGTGAGTAAAGATTGCGAAGCTAAACATATTTGCCCACTTTTCTCTATTGTAAACTCTTCACAATATGAGCAGGTATATGCATTTAAAAAAGCTAGGGTAGTAGGGTCAGCTGATTTCATGTAGAATTTAAGCAGATGAGGAAAAGGTCAACAAAAAAAGATATGAAGATTATTTTGTGCAGCACAAAAACAATTTCCACCAGAAATCAGGAGCAAATAAACGGGTGACTAAGAAACTGCCTTGCTCCGTTCTTATGGAAATTAATCTGGTCTGATTGCTTACTTTATCTGAGTCACAAACTCTCGTTCATGTCTCAAACATATCTAGGCCAGACTCACTAACAACTCACAGTTGAATCAGTAAATCCGTTTATAATGTTAGTATTATATGAAACATCCAGGTTCTATAAAAGCACAGACATGCACAGTAGCTGATATGGCTGGTTAGGACAAAAACACTTAATGCTCATTAAGTTAGCATTCAAAAGCTTCTTTTTCTGAAGGTTTCTTGTTATAAACTCAAAACTCCAAAGCAGTACAATGAGGCTGTATTAGAGGCTGAATTTCCTTTTTAGTCATTAGCTGCTTAAATCAAATTATTTTTAACTGAACATATTGTTGCTTTTTTCCCCATTATGACAGCTCCCAAAGTGTGAATACTCATCCTGCCAGCTCTTTTCTTTATTTCACACTTTCACATCTGGCTTAATGACACAAGTGACCTGTTATATATCGCGACAAAGACATAGACAGCCATCTTTTGATCTACAGTTCCTCACTGCCAACACCTCGAGTTAACCAAAAACCTCAACGCTGCAGATATGTGACTAAAGTTAATAGACATAGTTTTGGTAAATGTTTAAATTTGGCCTCAACTGAAAGTGAAAGACTTGTGGGATAGTAAAAACATAGTTTATATAAGACACACAAACAAAAGTTTCACAGGTGTGATTGCTTGAGACAGAAGCTGAAAAACAGGAGGCTGAAATCCTGCTTTGGTCGTATTTCCTTTATGGTCTATGAGCAAGACAGATCAAAATAACACTATACAACAGAAAATATTAGTAGTAAGAGGGAATTCGGACCGTTTCAATTAGATTTAAAGGCAAAATTTACCAGAAAATACTGATTTTATCATCATTACTCAACCCTTATGTCATTCTAAACTGGTTTTACTTTTTTTTTCTGTGGAAACAGAGTTCGGTTTGTTTTCCATGTTATTTCAATTAGGGCTGGAAAAAGTCCTATGATGATAAATATATAAAAAATATCATAAAGGTCGTACTTCTGATAGTTTTGTAAAGTCATATAATAATCCTATATTCCCCATTCATAGCAATTGCATGGAAAAGAGTGACCAGCACATTATTCAAAGCGTTTTTCTTTTTGCATTTCACAGAAGAACAAAAGTTAGAATGGTTTGAGGGTGAGTAAATGGTAGCAGAATGTTTTATTTTGGGACCAACTATTACTTTATTTATTTATTTATTTATTTATTCCTTTTTTGAGCTTTGACATGGTTGACTTGTTACAAAAGAACAGCAATGATGATAGACAGGACCTACAGTACAATACTAGGGACATCAAACATTCATCAAAGGGTCTCAGAATAAAGCAGCACATAAAAACATACTCAGAAGCAAACTTAACTGCAGCAACCAACCACATGGACCTAATATAATAAGGATACGGTTATGATTACATAAAGTTTGTGTTACATGGTATTTGCTGACGGAGGTCTTGGTAAAAAAAAAAAGTCTGACAAGATACGCAAACACCCAAAAACCCCCCAAAAGCATCCAAGTATGAGGCGGCTCAGAAACTGGGGTGCTGGTAGAAGGGAAATTTGCTGAAAAATTCAGCACTTCAAACGAAACCTCACATCTGGCGAGTAGTGGTTTGACATTCTCTGTAAGTGGGACATCATTTAGGTCACCTGATGAACTGATCAGAACTCAAAACTCAACTGACAATGTTCACAAATATGACAGGAGAAAGAATGTTCTTGAGTGCAGTCAAGTCAAACATACTGCACAATCTTCCTTTAGTATCTGAAAGCTAACATGACTGTGCAAACAGTTTAGGTAAACCTTAAAAGTCTGGAGAACCAAGTCTGCATACCAGGTTTTCCTCCAAACCGTGCTCTGAGACCACTGGTAGCCTTGCTTTACAGACACACACTGTTGCATTTACAAAAACAAACTAGCATATTTTGAATCTGAATCTGTTACTGTTTCAGAAGAGCTTTTGAGACAGAAAACTCCTTTAAGCATTATAGTTGCCATGCAATACAGACTTTTTAAGAACTCCTGAGAGCAGTAACTGCAATGGTAAAACTAACAGTAATATCAATAGGAATGGTAGGAATAATAATATGAATGAGCAGTTTTATATAACCTGAAAATAGTGCCTGACAAAGTTTGTTTTGTACCAAAAACCTGTTTTCACATTGGAGGAGGAAACATCTACAGCACTTGAGTTATTTTCAATATTTGCACTGACCATATGGCTTTCACTACAACTGCAAATAAATATCACTAGTGAAACATCCAACAGCCAATGAAACACTGCATCTACTATAAAGGCTTCTGCACGGGCATAAAATATTGATAATAAAACTAAGTTTAATTACAGACTCACCATTTCCTTGGCCCCCCTGCCGCACTGAATAGGACAGGAAGCTGAGCTGACTGAAGCTGAGTTCTGAGAGCAGCAGAATCATTCTCTGAGATCTAAAAACTGCGCTATGCACGTCATGTGCAGCGAAACTACACCAGTGGTTCTCAACTGTTTTGACTACAAGGCCCTATATTTTTCAAAGACAATATTCAGAAGCACACCATAGGCTAAACTATGCCTTTTGGTATAATGATATAAAGCTGTTTGTTTGTAACCTTTTTATTGATATAAAATAGAAATGTCAAAAGGTTAAAGTAATTTTGATAAATTTTGTGATTACATAAGTTTTAAGAACTATATGGAAGAACCTTAATCAGGCTACAAATGCTTTCTCAGAGAAGACAAGTGACGGGTTACGTGAATTCGTAGATATTTATGCATTGCACACTTAGATGAAGGTGAAGACAGTATGTACGCAATGCATTTGTAAATGCATTGCTTTTGTAAACGTATTTTGGTACAAGACGCCACAAAACCAGAATGCTTCCAATATAATGCAAATATGAGCGATCTTTAAAGCGTCATTGCTTCAGTTCTTCGCATATTGTTGAAAATAATGATATTTATAAAAACAAAAATGGAAGTTTCAAATGTGGTTAAATCTTTAAGTGTCAGCCAATTTAATTATCCGATTTGAAATAACAAGCCAATGAGCAGTCAGCTTTGCTACCGCGCCAAAGTTGCAGGTGACGCTCATGTGTGCACGAGTTTCACTTCACCTGCAGCAGCAGAACATAAAAGTGAATCTAATGTGGGGAAGTTCTATGTTTCGCAGTGGAATGAAACAATAAAACCTTTAAATGTGCCACGTGTGTCAAAGATCAATTATTTTTAGATTGATGCACTGATATGTGAAAGCGAGTCATCATGTGAGTTTCATGCATCAAATATTTGGGAACCAAAGCCGAGAGCAGACCAGGGTATCACGAGTCCTTCCCGTGTCCCAGTTTGACCAAAACTTATTCCTCCTGTCAAAAAGATGCATGCATAATATTAAATGGTGATAATAACAGTATACACGCTATTATTAACAAATGCCATGTCTTTATTAGGTGTTGCTGAATTTGCAAACATGTGGCAAACAGCGCTGTGCTTTGTTGATAGAGTGCGTTTCTCGCACATACAGTGCTTCTTGCGATCTTCATGAAAGATAGCAGGCGTTAAAAGTGTGATAAAAAGACAACAGTCTTGACCTCTTTCAGCAACAAGAATTCAAGAAATTCTTAAGGCTTCACTGTGAAGTCGAGCAGTTTAAACCATCCCAACACCACACAAACACTGAAGTTTTGGAGTTGCACAACCACGTCCAGTGTAAACATATAAGGGAATTTTTTTTTTTTAATTATTCTTTAAAAGAGGATGCAACTGTTCCTGTTTTGTATAGACATGGGAGAAGTTCCCCATGTTGCTGTTTTTTATAGATACATAGATGCTTTATCAATCTTTGACAGTAAAGTCACCTATTACCTGTTACAATCTAGTCTAGTAAGCTGATAACTGACCTTCATGTTGATGCAATTGTTGGACACGGAAAGCAAGTGGCGACATGTTCTGTTTACAGTCACAGAGGCCACTGCCTTAATTGATGACTGTCAGCAATGTGATGTCTGTCTAATTTTAACTGAGAGCTGTGAACAAAGACTTCTTTATTTGAGCTTTCATGTTGCCTGATTAC